>NC_090725.1:196329408-196336908 GCF_036898095.1 Palaemon carinicauda
AAGTGGTATTGAAGGGCTATTCATCCTGACAGAAGAACTTGAAGAACTTAGAGATGAAGCAGAATGTTTGATATTTGTATAGGAACATTCTGAATTAGACCAGTGGTGGTTGGGCACTGTGTATAGAGTTCATCTCTTGGTTATCAGAAGTAAGTTTTCGTGTAGGAACCTTACTGATACAGGGTGAATATAATTTAGGATTAGACATCTTAAATTCTTCATGACCATAAGAAAGGAGGAATAAATAAAACTATGACAGTATGTATTTCATAGTAGGTAGGAGCTGAAAGAGACGCATAAGTAATAAAATAGAAATTTTATTTCACAATGCAGAAATTAAATAATTTACAGCAAAAGTAAAGTTCATTTACAGTAATAATAATGTACATAGAAATAAAGGCTTGCTCTTGAATCTGAAAAGGAATTTCAGGATTAGTAGGTACTCGTTCTCGAGGAACGCAAGTCTTTAAACAACACATCATGCTCAAGGCATGCGGCACTTGTGTGACACTATGACATTTCACCTGGGATAAGAACAGTTATAAAAGCACTAAGTGTTTTTAGACATCACTATGAATCGCTCGAGGGTCAACATAGGCACCCGAAGAGTTAGAGTCCCAAGTAACTCACTGTTCTACGCAGAGTTAGGTGCAGGTTTCATAACACTACCTGCGGCTACCACAAAATGTTTGACTTCGTGCACTTGTTTCGCATAATGTTTAAAGAAAACTCGCGAGGACTTCCAGCCCGTAAAGTTTTTAAGGCTTTCAAAGTCCATGCTCTGAAAGAAGTTCAGAGAAGAAGCCACTTTTCTAGGATCATGACCAGCGGGTGTACTGTTCGGATCCGCTCTGCGAATGAAGTAGGTGATTTTCGCTCTTAATTGTTTCAGTGACAGGTCGCTGCCCGATGTTTCTCCTTTGAAGAGTTGGCCTCCACCAAAGTTCGAAGTTCTGCGAAGATAGACCTTGAGACTCTCTACTGGACATAGAGAGACATCCTCCTTCAGGGGGCATATTCTCCAAGGGCCCCATCTTTTGGTGGGTAATTCGTTTTTAGCGAGAAACGTCGGATCAGGGGAGAGGGTCACTTCTCCTGAATCGGCAAACAGGATGTGTCCCTCTTCTCTTGATAATGCCACTATTTCACTGACTCGAGCTCCCGAAGCGAGAGCAAATAAAAATATAACTTTCTGAGTCAGATCCTTGAGGGGGCATGAATCGTTGTCCAAGTTGGAGGCGAAATGGAGTACCTTGTCTAGTGACCAGGAGATCGGTTTCGGAGGGGGTGCTGGGCGTAGGCGAGCACATGCTTTTGGTAATTTGTTAAAGATGTCGTTGGACAAATCAATTTGGAAAGCATAAAGAATTGGTCTAGTCAAGGCCGATTTGCAGGTTGAAATCGTATTGGCTGCTAATCCTTGTCCATGAAGGTGAATGAAGAAGGACATACAGAAATCAATGGTGATTTCTTTAGGATTTTTTGCCTTGACAAAGGAGACCCATTTCCTCCAGGATGATTCATATTGCCGTCTCGTGGATTCGGTCTTGTATTCCTCTAGGAAGTCTAGACTTTTCTTCGAGATCCCAAACCTCTTCTTTGCGGCAAGGGAGAGAAAATCATGAGATGAAGGTCCTTGATTTTCGATGATGAAGCGAAGACAGTCGACTTCTGTACTTGTTGAGAGAGAACTGGGCCCGGGAGAGGGATCAGCTTGGGCTGCAGCTCCAGGACCAGGGGGTACCAGTTGCTCCGGGGCCACTTGGGAGCCACTAGGGCCGCTGTCCCTTTGAAGGTTCTCAGTTTGGAGAGGACTTTCAACAGAAGGTTGGTGGGAGGGAACAGGTATATCTTTGACCATCTGTTCCAGTCCAGTGACATGGCGTCCACCGCTTCTGCTTTGGGGTCCTCGTACGGGGCTACGTACAGAGGAAGTTGATTGTTGTCGCTCGTTGCAAAGAGATCTATCTGAAGTTCTGGGACTTGATGAGAGATGAAGGAGAACGATCTTGCGTCTAGAGACCATTCCGACTCTATCGGGTTTGTCCGAGATAGAGCATCCGCTGTCACATTGCGGAATCCTTGTAGGTGAACTGCAGACAGGTGCCACTTCTTCTTCTCCGCCAGACGGAAGATTGGGAGAAGCACCTGATTTATCTGGGGCGATCTTGAGCCTTGGCGATTGAGACAACGAACTACCACCGAGTTGTCTAGGGTTAGACGGATGTGGATCGAGGGCGGCGGGGATAACTTCTTCAGAGTTAGAAGGACCGCCATGGCCTCCAAGATGTTTATGTGGAACGTCTTGAATAGTGGAGACCAGGTCCCTTGAGCCTGTTTCAGGTGGGAGTGACCTCCCCAGCCTTCCAGTGAGGCATCCGTGTGGATGTTGAGTGATGGAGGAGGGTATTGGAGAGGGATGGACCTTTTCAGGGCCTTTGCTTCCGACCACGGCTTTAGGAGTCGTCGAAGTCTGTTTGAAAGCCGTCTCTTGAGGTCTCTTCGAGCGATGGATGCCTAGCGTCTCCAGACTCCCGCGGCATCCTTTAGCTGTGCACGAAGCACTGGGTTTGTCACTGAGGCGAATTGTAGAGAGCCTAGAACTCGTTCCTGCTGTCGTCTTGAAATGCGTTTGGATTTCAGTAGTCGCTTGACAGACCCTGCTATTTCCTTCCTTTTCTTCTGGGGGATGGAAAGGCGGTGTGACTGAAGATTCCAGTGGATTCCCAACCACTGAAACTTCTGAGCTGGAGAGAGGCGAGATTTCTTCTCGTTGATCTTGAATCCCAGGTGTTCTAGGTACTGGGTAACTTCGTTGCAAGACTTTGCACACTCTTCGGGCGATGGAGCCCAGACTAGCCAGTCGTCGAGGTAGGCCATCACCTGGACGTTTCTTAGGCGGAGCTGTTGTACTATGGCATCCGCCAGTTTTGTGAAGATCCGAGGGGCCACATTGAGGCCGAATGGCATGGCCCGGAAGGCGTAGCTTTTCCTTTGGAGTCGAAATCCTAGGTAGGAGGAAGCGTGATGGTTCATTGGAATGTGCCAATAGGCATCCGCCAGGTCTATAGAGACCGTGTAGGAACCTTGAGGCAGAAGGGTCCTTATTTGTTGAAGCGTCAGCATCTTGAATTTGTTGTTCTCTATGAACTTGTTGAGGGGGGATAAGTCCAGAATGACTCTGAGTTTGTCTGAGTCCTTCTTGGGAACGCAAAACAGTCTCCCTTGGAACCTGGTGGACTTTACCTTCCTTATCACCTTCTTGTCCAAGAGGTCTAGAACATATTCTTCCAGAAGGGGGGTCGATTGCTGGAAGAACCGCTGGAAGATTGGGGGTGGTTGCGTCCAACTCCAGCCTACACCGTTCTTGATGATGCTGTGTGCCCAGGGATCGAAGGTCCAACGATCCTGGAATTGGCGGAGTCTTCCTCCCACCGGAAGCACTTCATTGCTTCTGGTGTCCCGAGGACTTGTTGCCTCGGCCGCTAGCTCCCTTTCCTCCTCTACCTCTGGAGGGACGACGAGATGCGTCTCTGCTTGCACCCCTGAACGAGCCTCTACCTTTGGCATGAAAGGTAGTGGATGGTTGCTCAAAGGCAGGGGTGAAGACCGGTGACTGTGACAACACCGGTTGGGGGACCAATTGAAAGGTCTGTTGTGGTTGGGCAACCACTTGGGAGGTAGCGGGTCCCGGAAACTGACGTCGTTGCTGACGTTGCTGGGGTTTTGGTTTTTGAGGTTTTCTCTTAGGCTGAGGTCCTTCGTCCTGAGAGGGTTTCCTTTTTCTGGACATGCCCCACTTGTGGAGAAGGTTCCTATTCTCCGTGGCGGCTCTGTCAGTTATTTCCTTGACCAGGTCAGAAGGAAACAGGTGCTTTCCCCAGATGTTGGAGGAAATCAGCCTCCGGGGTTCGTGTTTCACGGTGGCACCGGCAAACACGAATTCACGACAGGCTCTGCGAGCCTTTATGAAGTGGTACAAGTCCTTCATTACTGTCAGTAAGTGGGATTTGGCTAGTACCATGTAGTGATCTGGTACTCTTGTGTCACAGGCCATCACATCCAGTTGGACTTGATGAGAAAGAGATGCCGCAAGCCTCTCCTTCGTGTCTTGTTCCCGGCGAAGGAGGTGATCGTTGAGCTTAGGGAGGTCTTCATTAAACTGACGTCCGGCGACGTCAGGATCGAGCCTTCCCACGACGAAAGTATGCTGAACATCTTTCCAGTGTCGAGCGTCAGGAGGGGTCACGATGGAGAAGGGTCTGCACTCCTCCAGTGCAGGGCAGGGTTTCCCTTCTTCCGCCGCTTTAAGGCATGCAGCTAAGGCCTTTTCCAAGAAAGGAAGAACCGCAGTGTCAGGTGCAACGTACGTAGGATGCTTCTTGCTCAAAGCCGGAAGCTTAGAGCAGGTAAAGCCCCTACTCTTAAATGCGGAGGCTAGCATAGCCTGGGCCTTTGCGAGATCGAACACTATCTCTTCTTTAGGTTCGGTCTCTTCCTTCGAGGCAGGTTCGGAACGAAGCCGGACGTAACAGTCCGGGTAGGCCTCGAAGCTTGGGAAGAACTCCACATCTTCCAACGGGACCGTGCCGATCTTGTCACTAACAAAGATCCTGCCGGTCGCAATAACCATATGCTCTGCATACCTCCACGGGTTGGCATGAGAGCAAGCTGGGAGATCCTTGACCGAAATCTTCTTCGGTTCTCTGGATCCAATCATCGACCTGATGGACTCCTGGTTCTCCTTCAGCCTGTCGTCCATGACGGCTCTAATCAGCTGGATCAGTTCTTGGGTAGAAGAGGAAGGATCCGGAGTTGAGGAGGTAGACGGAACAGACATTTCCGTCGGTGTAGGAGTAGGAGGAGGGATGGACGAGGGAGCAGCTCCAAGCTCCGACTCGGTGTACTCCACCTTGTCTTCGTCCTCTTCGGCTCCTTGAGCCATAAGCGTCTTCTCCGTGTCTTCCGAGACGTCTGAGATCTGTTCATCATCCTCGGAATCTAAGCGACACTCGTGCATGGACTGAGCCATGACCACATCAGGTTCCACCGTAATTTGGACAGTGGGGATCGTATCTTTTGGTACCACTGAGTCAGAGGAGGCCTTAGGGAACAACAGGGACCTCAGTTCTTCGGTGGCCAGGTACGGTCCAGTAGCATTTTTCTGAAAGCCACGCACCCACTTGCGCAGCTTTTCACGAGAAATGTCTCTAACCTCCGCTGAGGGAGGGTTATGGAAGGCCTCAACTAGGTGGGCCTGGCAGACCGTACAATCCAGTGGATTCCAAAACTTCAAGTCCCCTTTCTTGTCTGCACAAGGGGCGTGAGTCCTGCAAGCCGTATGCCCGTAAAACTGCGGGCGTTTCACAGCGCAGAAGGCGAAGTCACACTTCATCTGCTCCTCCTGTGGAAGAAAGAGAAAATGAGTATGGGGGAGTCATAAGAATGGCTCTTAAACTAAGTTAATATTAATCATTAATTTTAACTTAAAGAAGGTGTGATGCATAGAGAATGAAAACAGTAAAGGAGAACATGCTCCATGCATCCCGCCCGGCTGGTTACCACAAGTTTGGTCCTTGGATAATCCAAATGACCGAGATCATTGGATATAGTTTCCTAGAATTCCTAGTATTCTGGAACTCCATGGAAAACCAAGGACAAGATTGGGATCAAATTCATTCGGTTCCCAGTTAAGAGCCAGAAGGCCTCATTAAAGGGTAACTGCTTCTGGCAACCAGCCGCGCTAAGATGCACATAGCCTGCTGGAAATAGAAGAATGCAAAGAGACAGCATGATCACTAATAGAGCAGTACTAGGTACTGATCTTAATAGCGGAAGCAGCTTATCTGTTTGCGATATAGGGCTATCCTAGTCTTATGATAGCTACAGTAAGGGGGTGCAAGTATTCTTGACGCCTCCGGGGCATCCGGCAAGCCGCCGGCATGCCGGAGCTCGCTCCAGCATAGATTCTGGCATTAGAACAGACGATTTTCAAAAGTCAGTTAAATACCAGGATGACGGCCGCCGGCACAACGGCGGCACGCCGGCAGGAAGCGGCGGCTCCGGCAGTCGGAGGATGCCAGGTTGGTGACTGGGATAAGGATGGTAAAGGCAGTATCGGGTTGCCGGCAGTATATGCCGGCACTCCGGTGATCGACCGGCAAGCGGACGATTAGATAGGAGTAGGAGAGCCGCCGGTGGTAGCCGGCGGCAGCCGGCAGTCCCTCGGTACACGGGGGGCTGGCGGCAAGGGTAGGGAAGTCACCAAGTAGGAGGCAGGTATTGCCGACAGTAGAGGCGGCAAGAGACCGGCACCCAGATAGAAAGAGAGACAGGGGGAGGGGGGAAGGGATGCAGGAAGTACCGTCAGGGTTCCAGACATCCCTCCCCCTCCCTGAGGGGGTGTACCCATGATAGAGGCAGGCTCTAACATCCATGAGCAGGGGTCACTAGGGACCGGGAGCTAGGTAGCCCAAGGGAGGGCTAGGGAACACCCAAGAGGGGGGGGGGGGGGAGACTCCCATATGCAGAACTATACTAGTAACTAACCTTATAGGACACTATGAGGGTATATGTACCAGAGTGGACTGCACAAGGAAGCTCGGGTAGCCCTACTCTTCCACCCTAAGGAGGAGTTGTAGGACAGGGGACAGATGAGTATAAACTAACCTAAGCATAGGCTAGGCTATACAAGAGATAGGTGGGGAGGGAGAAGAGAGAAGTCTTCCCAGGAAGGGTTTCTGTACCAGAGCGGCCACTAAGGGAAGGGAGGACACTCCCTAACCTAAGATCAGGCTGATCGGCTAAAACGGTGCAAGAGTACCGTTTCAGCATGGAACAGAGAAACCTTCCTAACCCGACCTAGAACAGGGCTAAAAGTCCTGAACTAGGCAAGGAAGAAGACATATCGCTATCGCAGGAAAGTCATAGACTATCCTAGCCATAGAGGTAGGCTAGCCTAACCTCACTCTCAGACGCAGCCCTAAAGGGGGTTCATTCCTTTAGGGAGGACAGAGAGGCGATATATACTCTATTAGACAATTAATCCCTCTACTCAGAAAAGGGATCAAGGCTAAATAGAGGGAATGCCAAGGCAGGGGATGAAGGAAGCATATAGGGGTCCTAATATTAGGTTAGGCTAGAAAGAATCACTGACTAGCCTATCCCCTATATGGTCCCTGAAGGCGAAAACATTTGCATCACTGTCAAAAGTATTGTAAAATAATAATGCCACTATCTTCATAACTTAGTCTAGGATCACTAATAAATCATGCATGAACACTTGTATGTAGGCTCCTGGCCTGGGGGCTATAGTAGCCGACTGGTATGAGGTCAATCGATGACCGATAAAAAGCGTCTAAACACGATATAAAAGTTCCTAGCTATGAAGACTAAATAAACTAATGTATTCGATTAGTATATAATGCCGGAAGCGTTGTTGTGGCTAACTAAATAAGACATGCAAAACAACAACGACGCCATAAAATGGCGGGTCCGGTA
>NC_090725.1:196341908-196351908 GCF_036898095.1 Palaemon carinicauda
AAAGGGAGCTTAGCTCCCTTAGGTCACTACCGAAGGTTTCTGTGGATATGATTCCTTCTTTTGTGATCTACCAGACTAGTCCTGTTGCTGTTCTCGCGGGAGGATAAGTTCTTCCCTTGGGAGTAGCAACGCCTTCCTTGCTTTGGTGCTCTGGAAGCTGGCAAGTATTGCTGGCCTTTCCCCTTAGATCTCCCTTAGGCTAAGATAAGTTTCTTAGCTGCGGGTGATCTGTCACTAAAGCAAGGTTGGCAGGACCCTCTTGTCCCTTCCCCCTCTTTCTTCATACTGTACTGTACGTCGTTCTACATCTGGACCTAGTATAGGTTAGGATGTGGAATTGACTCAGCCACTTGCCGGCCGGCAGAGCTGGACGGCAGGGGTCTTACTGTACTGTACGTCGTTCTACTTCTGGACCTAGTATAGGTTAGGATGTGGAATTGACTCAGCCCCTTGCCGGCCGGCAGAGCTGCTGGCCGGCAAGGGTCTTATGTTTTCGAGTGCTGCCCGGACCTCTCTTGGTCCCTCATCCCTCAAGGAAGCCTGAATTAGTTTCTCCCCTTCCTTATATGCACTCTTTCGGTTGCCGGGCTTGGAGGTTGTGTACACTCTTATCCCGGCATCCATTCTATTTTTCTTCTAAGTGCTGTACCTGTCCCGGCTGCCGGCCTATGAGGCCGGCAGCCGGGCAGGTGTAGTCCTCTGGTTCTTTTGCTGCCGGCTGGCATCGGTCTTGTACCTTTGCCGGCCGGCTTATGTCAGCCCTTGTCTGCCGGTCACCAAGAGTGTGGCCGGCAGCTGGGTACTACCTTGTGTAGTTGCTGGCCGGCAGCCATTGCCGGCCAACACTGGCTGTTACCGGCCGGCAGTTGCTGCCGACCGGCACAGGCATTTGAACCAGAGTGCTGCCGCCCTATAGCTGTTAAGTAGTATACTTTAAAGCTAGTTGTGGTGTGTGCCGGCCGGCGCAAAGGCAGGCCGGCACACATCCCCCTATACTGTACTAGTATTCTTCTGTATAGCATATACAGTAAGAGGAAAACTATAGTAAGGGTTTTGGTACAGCACTGTGTCTTCTAACACTATTGTGTTTTCTTGCACGCCCCTTTGCTGTTGCCCTCAGATAGGAAGCTGAGTTCTTCCCTGTCTATTATCCAGGATTTTAAAATCATTGCTTAGGTGTGAGCTCCACCTGTTTCCTCTGGAAACCTTGCATTGGTTACTCTAGAAGAGATAAACCATTTTTGATTTTATTATCTGGAAGGCTGCAACAATGGGTTGTGAGGGAAACACAAGTGTGTGTCTTTCCTTTATGAATTGTTATGCTATACTATGCATATCCAGTGATACATAGTTCACTTGATACTCATGGAAATTTCTTCTCTTTACAGGAGGACCCTCCGAAGTGCGGAAATGTTTTCTGCAATGTCCGCAGCAAGAACCTCTGCAGACATGAATGTTGTAGGAGACATGCAGCATGCGCTGTCTCCAAGGATGATCTCCAGTATTGGGACCCTCAGGTATGTACTGTATGCACTAACCTGATTACTGAGGCTTTTGATTCCCCTAGAACGGCGGAATCAAGGGATATAGCAAGGGAAAAGCTTCGTACTTGGGTAAGGGGCTTCAAGAAGAACACCTCTGGCCCTTATCTTCCAAGTGAGAAGATGAGGGCGTATCTTTTTCCCCAGGCATCAGCTGATGCAGTGATTCCCCAGCCTCAAGAGGAGATCCCTCAAGATCCAGTCCAGGTGGACGTGGAAGTCGCAGTTGCGATGCAAGACATCCAGTTAGATGACAGGATGTCTGACCTGGACGAACGTTTGGAACAAGACCTCCTGGCAGAAGGTCAGGATCAAGTTCAAACCCCGGATGTCGTAGAGGATGAGGTCGACGAGGTGTCGGCTATTCCGGTTCAGATTCCGGATCCTATCCCCTCAACATCGGCCGGTCTCCCAGTAGAACTGGGACAGGCCCTCTCTTCGATTGTTGGAATGATCCAACAAATGCAGAAGGAGAATCAGGAGAAGGCGGCTGCTATGGAACTGCGTATGCAGTCCCTGGCAGAATCACGTGGACCCCGGAAAGGGCTCAATGTGAAAGACCTTCCTGTATGCTCAGATGCTAACCCCTGGAGGTATGCTGAGCACATGCCAATGACGACTGGAAAGATCGTCATCTCGGATAAGCTGGGTTCAGTTCCACTAGAGGAGGTGGAATTTTGGCCCAGCAAGGCATCATATCCGGACTGCTATGTCCGGCTGAGAAAAGAACTAGCTTCAAGGGAGGAGACAGAGCCGAAGGAGGTCATAATTATGGACCACGCTAAGGCTCAAGCCCTACTTTCATCCTCGATGAAAGAGAGGGGCTTCTCTAACTCGAAGGTAGCTGCATTGAACAAGAAGCTCCCTTCTTTTGTGTCCTCTCCTGCTAGAGCCTTCCCCTTTTTACAGAAAGGGTTTGCGGCTGTCCTAAAGGCAGTCGAGGCCGGCAAGCCTTGCCCCTCCCTGGAGGAGTGTAAACCCTTGTCGCTGGCCCTGCCTATGGACCACAAAGACTGGAAGGATGTCCATCTGACATTCTCAGTGGGAAAGTTGGAGGCTGATATTGCCGGACGGCAATTCGGCGAGGACCTCCCCAAGCTGTCCGACTCTCTTTTACGAAGAGAGTTCGGGACAAAAGAAAGACTGGCTGCCTCAATGTCTCATCAGACTACTCTTGAGACGATGGCAAGTGACCCCAAGGTCCATGAAATGTTCATGGTAGTGGCTAAGTCTCATCTAGCCACAGTGACGAAGGACCTTTATAGCTTCGTCAGGGCAAGGAGAGCTTGCAGGGAGTTCGTGTTCACCGGGGCCTCGGTGAGACACGAGCCAAGGAAGTTAATCTCCTCCAACATTTGGGGAAAAGACCTTTTCCCTACCGATGTGGTCAAACAAGATGTTGATAAGGCCGCCGTGGAGAATAGAAACCTTCTCCAGAAGTGGGGCCTGGCTATCAAAAGAAAATCTTCCCCGGATGAGGGTCCTCAACCAAAGAGGAAGAATATGAGGACTAGGCTACCGTCTCGGTCAGCCAAGCCTTTTAGACAGCAACAGCAACTGCAATTGCCATTGCCTCCAGTGCCCCAGATGGTGGCACAAACCCCGACTACTTTTCAGTGGGTACCCCAGGCTGTGCCAGGTCAGTCATCCACATTCACCCCAATGTTCGAAGGACAGTCTTCTTCCTTTCGTGCAAAACCTAGAGGAGCAGCCAGAGGCTCGTCTAGGCGCCCCTCAAGGGGAAGGGGATTCAGAGGTGGTTGTGGTCAGGGAGGCAAGACCTCAGGACGGCAGTCCAAGTGAAACGATACCGGTAGGAGGGAGACTGATGAAATTTTGGGATCGCTGGACCTTCGATCCCTGGGCCCAAAGCCTACTCAAGAATGGACTGGGCTGGAGCTGGTACAGCACTCCACCCCCGTGCCTTCGGTTTTTCCAACACTCCACCCCCGTTCTGGAGGAGTACGTTCAAGAACTGTTGGAGAAAAAGGTGATCCGAAAGGTGAAGTCAATCAAATTCCAAGGGAGGCTGTTTTGTGTTCCCAAGAAAGACTCGGAAAAGCTCAAAGTCATTCTGGACTTGTCGCCACTCAACAAGTTCATAGTGAATTGCAAATTCAAGATGCTAACACTGCAACACATAAGGACCTTACTGCCCAAGAGGGCATACTCAGTCTCTATAGACTTGTCAGACGCCTATTGGCACATTCCAATCAGCCGTCGACTCTCCCCCTACCTAGGGTTCAGGCTACAACGGAGACTATACGCCTTCAGAGCCATGCCATTCGGGCTAAACATAGCCCCAAGGATTTTCACGAAGCTTGCGAGCGCAGCTCTCAAACAATTACGCCTAAAGGGAATTCAGGTAGTAGCCTACCTGGACGACTGGCTGGTGTGGGCAGCATCCGAGACCGAATGCTTGCAAGCTTCCAGTCAGGTGATCCAGTTCCTAGAGTACCTAGGCTTCAAGATCAACAGAAAAAAGTCTCGACTTTCTCCATCCCAAAGGTTCCAGTGGCTGGGAATCCACTGGGACCTTTTGTCACACAGTTTCTCCATCCCGACGAAGAAAAGGAAGGAGATAGCGGGCTCTGTCAAGAGACTTCTAGATTCCGAAAGGATATCAAGACGCGAACAGGAGAGGGTACTAGGCTCTCTCCAGTTTGCTTCAGTGACAGACCCAGTGCTAAGAGCACAGCTAAAGGATGCAACCGGAGTTTGGAGAAGGTATGCATCAAACGCGCGAAGAGATCTGAGAAGACCAGTGCCGCCTCGGCTACGTACTCTTCTCAGGCCTTGGTCCCAAGCCAGACATCTAAAGAAGTCGGTTCTTCTTCAGCCACCTCCCCCGTCGATGACGATTCACTCAGACGCCTCAAAGGAGGGATGGGGAGGTCACTCTCATCGGAAAAAAGTCCAGGGGACTTGGTCCAAGCTATTCAGAACCTTTCATATAAACTTTCTAGAAGCTATGGCAGTGCTCCTTACCTTAAAGAAAGTCTCCCCGCGTCACTCGATCCACATAAGATTGGTGATGGACAGCGAGGTGGTTGTGAGATGCTTGAATCGACAAGGGTCGAGGTCACCACCTCTCAACCAAGTGATGTTAGCCATTTTCCGATTGGCGGAAAAGAAGAAGTGGTACCTGTCGGCAGTTCACCTTCAAGGAGTCCACAATGTGACAGCGGACGCTCTATCCAGGTTCACACCGATAGAGTCGGAATGGTCCTTAGACGCAGGATCATTCGCCTTCATTCTGAATCAAGTCCCAGAACTGCAGATAGACCTCTTTGCGACGAAATACAACAAGAAGTTGCCCCTGTACGTGTCCCCGTACGAGGACCCCTTAGCGGAAGCAGTGGACGCGATGTCCCTCGACTGGAACAGATGGTCCAGGATTTATCTGTTCCCTCCTCACAACTTTCTGTTGAGGGTCCTCAACAAACTGAGATCCTTCAAGGGGGTAGCGGCAATAGTGGCCCACAAGTGGCCGAACAGTATGTGGTTCCCCTTGGCGTTGGAACTACAGATGAAGTTTGTGCCGCTACCACATCCAGTTCTGACCCAGCGAGTCCAGAAGTCGACTGTCTGTGCTTCATTACAGAAAACCCGGACCCTGCAGCTCATGATTTTCTCGCCCTTGCGGTGAGAAAGCGTTTCGGGATTTCGAAAGCCAGCATAGACTTCCTAGAAGAATATAAGTGCAAATCGACTAGAAGGCAATATGAGTCATCTTGGAGAAAATGGGTGGCCTTTGTAAAGGCAAAGAATCCGCAGGAGATCTCAACAGACTTCTGCTTATCTTTCTTCATCCACCTCCATGGCCAAGGGTTGGCAGCTAACACGATTTCAGTGTGTAAATCTGCTTTGATGAGACCCATTTTATTTGCCTTCCAGATCGACCTAGGTAACGAGATCTTTAATAAAGTTCCGAAAGCCTGCGCTAGGCTCAGACCTTCAGCACCTCCAAAGCCCATTTCATGGTCTTTAGACAAAGTTCTTCATTTCGCCTCCCTGTTGAGCAATGAAGAATGTGCGTTAAAGGATTTGACGCAAAAAGTTATTTTTCTATTTGCACTCGCGTCCGGGGCCAGGGTTAGTGAGATCGTAGCCCTCTCGAGAGAGGCAGGTCGTGTTCAGTTCCTGGATGGGGGGGATCTGAACCTGTTTCCGGATCCTACGTTTCTCGCCAAGAATGAGTTACCCACCAACAGGTGGGGTCCCTGGAGAATCTGCCCTCTGAAAGAAGATGCATCTCTATGTCCAGTAGAATGCCTAAAGGTCTATCTTCGTAGAACTTCAGACTTCAAGGGTGGTCAACTATTCAGGGGAGAAACATCAGGCTCAAGTTTATCTCTGAATCAACTCAGAGCGAAAATCACATATTTTATTCGCAGAGCGGATCCTGACAGTACACCCGCAGGTCATGATCCGAGGAAAGTTGCCTCATCCCTAAATTTCTTTAATTGTATGGATTTTGAACATCTCCGTTCATACACGGGCTGGAAGTCTTCCAGGGTGTTCTTTCGCCACTATGCGAAGCAAGTAGAGGAACTTAAGAGATCTGTGGTAGCAGTGGGTCGTGTAGTTAACCCTACTGTTTAACTCTGCGAGGAACAGTGGTCTTAATTGGGACAATTAAGTCCAGGGTGAGTGTGTAGATACATACTGTACTACAAACTAAAGGAGGGCACCAAGTGCCTACATAGACTGTTCCTTCTTTCAAAGGTGAACCTAGCATAAGTACAGACATGTGTGCCGTGCGTTTCTAACGCTAATGTGATTGATTTGTAATACAGACTTTTATGACTTGATACCTCGGTATCTTATTAAGTGGCGTTTAATGGTTTTTCTTTCAGATAAACAAGTTCTGTTTACTATCATACTTATGCTTAAAGTTTTGGGTTATCCTCTTTTATATATATATATATATATATATATATATATATATATATATATATATATATATATATATATATATATATATATATTTGTTGTTAACCTGTCTGTTTATTGTCTGTCAATAAACTTGTTCTTGAGAACCTTGCGTCTCTTTCACCTATGTCAAATTATTGGTATAATTGAGCATTTAATTCTATGTATCTTATCTGGGATAATTCTGATAGAATTGTTCTGTTATGCAAGCTATGTTGCATTGGTTTATGTAAGTCCCCTAATGGGAGGACTCCGTCCCATAAAGGGACGAGGGCGGTTTTATTAGTTTCTTCCTATGCGGATATAAACCTTTGTCCAATACAAGTATTGTGCGGATTACTGGTCAATATATATTGACGCAGTGGTTCTATACAAACTATGCTTTACTTAATATAGGGCGAGACCACTATATTAGCTTGCCTGGTATTCATACATAGGTATATGTACTCTTCGAGACTTTTTCCAGAGTCTAGTAGGACTCTTCCCTGTAGGGGGCAGGAAGCTCTAACATAACTTATAGTTAGTTGAAAAGATGTATAACGGTAACATCTTAGGTCTCTAGGTCTAGTCGACCGGGAAAAAATTACCTCCGGGGAGTACGGCACGTTCTGAGAATCCACAGATACAGTAATGCTCTGGTACACTTCCATCAGGACGACATGGCTTGAGCCCAAAAAACGGATTTTGAGCAAAGCGAAAAATCTATTTTTGGGTGAGATGGCCATGTCGTCCTGATGGACCCGCCCTTGCCTTTCTAAGAAAGGGCTGTAGGACCCCTCCCTACATACAGTATCTGTAGCACCTCGTGTACGCTACAAGGAATACAGATGGCGCCAGGATTGGCGCCAGGCACGCATACGAATCGGAGGATAGGGAAGCCTTGGGAGCGGCTCCCCTTTTTCTTTCCCGAATTCGTATCTCGCCAGTCACCTCCTACGAGACGAAATCTCTGTCCAGGATGTAGATTGCCATGTGGCGTGTCTAGAATACGTCCTCTGATATGTCGCGATATCCCTTTCACGAGGGATACTCGCTCCAGGAGTTAGAATTCTGGTACCTTAAGGTAAATTCTCTGGGAATATCGCCGTAGTTGTAATATACCCTAGGAAGCTGCCCTATAGGAACTTCCATCAGGACGACATGGCCATCTCACCCAAAAATAGATTTTTCGCTTCGCTCAAAATCCGTTATATATATATGTATATATATATATATATATATATATATATATATATATATATATATATATATATATATATATATATGCAGTATATACATGCATATATATACATATATATATATATATATATATATATATATATATATATATATATGTATACATATATATATATGTATATATATATATATATATATATATATATATATATATATATATAAACAGTATATATACATACATATATATTTATTATAAATAAATATATATATATATACATATATATATATATATATATATTTATAAATATATATACATATATATATTCATATATATATATATATATATATATATATATATATATATATATATATATATATATATATATATACACACACATATTTATATATATATGTATATATATGTATATACAGTATATATATATATATATATATATATATATATATATATATATATATATGTATATATATATATATATATATATATATATATATATATATATATATATATATATATATATATATATACAGTATACATATATATATATATATATATATATATATATATATGATAAATTTTGCACATTTAGACGTGTTTTTCATATTTTAAGTTAGCCATATAAATTAATACATTAAAGTCTGGATTCTCCTAACGACCTCGGGATCAGAGCCCGAGGCGAAATCACTCAAAGACTATAGTATATGACTGGCAAGGTTTCGAACCCTGATCCAGAATACTTGTATGCCATTGACCTTACCTCTTAACCACGAAGAAAGATAAAAGTCAATGAAGACATTCCTTCTGTACATATACCTATTGAATTCAGGTTTTTTTGTACTTAGAATTGTAATCAACCCTTTTTCACTTTCATAGTCAATTGTTAGGTTTGTAACTTGGCATTCGATTAATGATAAATTTTGCACATTTAAACATGTTTTTTTTTATATCAGTCATATATAATAATACATTAAATAGTCTGGATTCTCTTAACAGCCTTAGGATCAGAGTCCCAGGCGAAATCACTCAAAGACTATAGTATCTGACCAGCCGGGTTTCGAACCCTGGTCCAGTATACTTGTATGACATTAACCTTACTACTTAGCCACGAAGAAAGATAAAAGTCCGTGACAATTCTTCTGTACATATACCTGTCGAATTCAGGTTTTTTTGTACTTAGAACTGAAATCAACCCATTTTTACCATCGTACCTAATTGGCAGGTTTGTAACTTGGCATTTGATTAATGATAAATTTTGCCATCAGTCAGAGAATCCACACTTTAATGTATTAATATATATGGCTTATTTGAAATGTGAAAAACATGTTTAAATGTGCAAAAGGCCTCGGTTAGATTTCGCCAGTCGTGTCTATCTTTAGCTTTTAATTCAATAATTCTCAATTCATCATCTACTGCACGCTTTTAAGTCCTCAGCCATGTAGGCCTGGGTAGTCCAACTCTTCTAGTGCCTTGTGGAGCTCAACGGAACGTTTGCTGACCTAATCTTTCTTGGCGAGTGCGAACAGCATGCCCAAACCATCTCCATCTACCCCTCATCGTGATCTCATCCACATATGGTACTTGAGTAATCTCTCTATAGTTTCATTTCTAATCCTATCCTGCCATTTAATTCCCAATATCCTTCGGAGGGCTTTGTTCTCAAATCTACTAAAACTATTGGAGATTGTTTTATTGTCATTTCATGAATAATGTCCATGTAGTTACACCGATCTCACTAAAGTGATATATAGTCTGGACTTTATATGTAATTTCATGCGATTTGATCTCCAAATTTTACTTAACGTAGCCATTGTTTGATTTGCTTTTTTTCAATCTTTCACTAAACTGTAATTCTAAAGACTATATTGGAGATCATAGTTCCTAAAAATCTTAATGATTCTACTTCATTAATCCGTTCTCCTTCCAATGATATTTCATCTTCCATTCCCTACTCCGTTCTCATCATCTCTGTCTTTCTTATATTTATCTGCAGTCCAGCTTCGTGTGATATTTCATACATTGTGCAATGAAAGCATTGCAAATCCTGTATTGTTCTGCTAAAAAAGGACTGCATCATCAGCATACTCTAGGTCTGCTAAATTCTTATCACCAATCGAGTCCAAACCTTCTTCACCACTGTTCTACTAATTACAAAATCCATGAGTAGTATAAACAACATGGTTGACAAAACATTTTTTTGGAGTACCCCGGTGTTCACTGGAAATCCATTTAATAAGACTCCATTAAATTACCTTTGTTTGCACTTGCTATGCATATGAACAGACTTAATCAAAGTTACATATCTAAGAGAAATTCCATAATAACGCAGGAC
>NC_090725.1:196356908-196359408 GCF_036898095.1 Palaemon carinicauda
TAAAGTTTAAGAAGCATTGCGACCTAATGGTATGAAAATAAATTTGTCAAAGTGCAAATTTATCTGTAAACAGGTCAAATTTTTAGGTCACATAATAACACCAAAAAGTGTCCAACCCTGCCCCAGTAAAGTAGAAGCTATTAGAGATTTCCCGAGGCAACCTACCCCCAAGGAAGTAACTGGGTTCCTAGTGCTCGCTGGGTATTACCATAAATTCCTAAGAGGTTTTAGAGAGATAGCAATACCCTTAGATTCTTTAAAGAAACCAAAAGTAAAAAATTAGGGAGTGGAAGAAGAAAGGGCCTTTAATCATTTGAAAGCTGCCTTAACTACCAATGACCACGTTTTTAGTGATATGAGATCCAAGTAGTGTAGCTATTGGTGGCATAATTTTTCAACGAGATGATAAGGGTAGAGAGCGACCCATTTGTTTTGTTTCCAGGGCATTAAAAGGGGCACGAAAGAGTTATGGTACATTCGATCGAGAGGCATTGGCTGTTCTTTGGGTTCTGGAGGGGCATCGGTTCTTTTTATTAGGTCTTCCGATTGAGTTGCAAAGTGATCATCGCCCCTTACTTGATTTATTTAACAAAGGATACTTGATGTCTAGACAAACGAGATGGATTGAAAGATTGCTAGAGTTTAACATAGAGGGGTTTGATCACATATAAGGTAAAGCTAACAAAGTAGCTGATGCCCTCTCTTGAGGTGTATTAATAGGAGTATTAACTAGGCCACAAAAGAGGAATAAAAAACGAAACCAAACTATTGAAGGCCCCATGAAAATAGAGAACTGGATGTGAATTCATGCAAGAAGCAGTCAGAAAATAAGATCCGAGAGAGAGAGAGAGAGAGAGAGAGAGAGAGAGAGAGAGAGAGAGAGAGAGAGAGAGAGAGAGAGAGAGAGAGAGATGGAAATGGGGAACATGAATACGTGCGGGTGGCCAAGGACACGACTAAGGGTGTCCGGAATGAGTTCCCTGATGATGCACCTGTGATTGATTTGGGAGGTTGAGACATGAAGGAAGTCAAAGAGGGACAGAAAAGAGACGAATGGACGGAAAGAATTGAAGGGGAATCGGAGAGTTATCCATCATTTCTGAATGTGCTTCGTGAGATATTTTTTATAGAAAATGATATCTTATATTGTGCTTACGAGAAGAGGGGAGGGGAATTTTGTGTAGGGTAGTTCTTCCTCCCTCTTTAATTAATTGAGCCATCCACATTGTATATTCAAGTCCTTATGTAGGGCATTTAGGGATTGATAAAACATTAAGGAGAGCACGATAATCCTTCTTTTGGTTAGGAATGAAAATATCTATAGAGAATAATATATAAAGTTGTCATGCTTGTAACTGTTTCAAAGAACACAAAAACAATGTACCGGAAGCCAGAAAGGGGCCTGAGACTCCTATTAAATTTTACAGGGTGCCTATGGATGTGTTAGGACCATTTCTACTGGTATACCACAACATAAGTATATATGCGTATTTTTGGATGCATTTACTTATTTCACCCATACTTACGCAATGTTGGATAAATCAGAAAATTCATTAGCCCAGGCGCTGTGCTCTTTCATTACTAGGTTTGGTTATCCGAAAAATTTGTTAAGTGATAATGGTATCGAGTTTATAAATAAATAAGGTGGTTAAATCGGACAAAGACTTGAGAATTGAACACTTTTCAGTGACTGCATATAGGCCTTCAGCTAATGGCTTAGTGGAATTGTATAATAGGGAAGTGGTGCGAATTTTACGTCACTTAGTATCTGATGACCCCCTTCATTGGCGCGCCATGCTTCCTACAACTGAGCTCGCTTTGAACCTCGCATATAATGCCCTGCTCAGGGACACACCTTTCTTTTTAGTGTATGGAAAGGATCCTGTGCTACCGTATACGGTCCTGATTAATTCACAACAGTTGCCAAATTATTCAATTGAGCAATACCGAGTCTCCTTACTAAATCTTTTAAGGAGAGTAATGAACACCACTGAAAGTTTTTTTGAAAAGAGCTAATGATAAACACAGCTCAAAGTATGATGGTCGGGTCAAAACTGAATCGGTAAAAGTATTTGTGGGTGATTGTGTGTATTTGGAATGATTACAACCTAGGAAACACAAACTAGAGCCAGCATATTTTGGGTCCGTATTGAGTACATATGGTTAAATCTAACACAGTAGTAATACAAAGCCTTATTAATGACGCAGTGGCTGAACATCATCAGGCACACATACTGTACATGTGGTGTCGGAAGAGGTAGTTTTCAAAAGTGTCAATCAGAGTGTACCTCCTAACCCTAGCATGCACGACATTCCTCGAGTTGAGTCAGAATATTTTTTTTCTTTACTGTTTTTTTTTAACAGACCTCATTTCTTCTTTTGGCGTGTTCTAAATAAACTTGACGATAACAATGTGTTCTTATGTTGGTGCTTATTGTCAAGTAAAATGTTGTGATAATTTTGCTGAGTGTAGCAATATGTGTGACATACTGCTGAGATA
>NC_090725.1:196361908-196364408 GCF_036898095.1 Palaemon carinicauda
AGAATCAAAAGCTTTTTCATAATCTATATATGCCCTATATAGTGAGTTGTTATATTTCGTAGATTTTCTATTAGCTGGTTAATTACATGGATGTGGTCAGTTGTTGAATACCCACTTCTAAATTCTGCCAGTTCTTGGGGTTGTTTAAATTCTAGCTTTCTTTCTATTCAGCCTAATAGGATATTTGAAAATATTTTATATATTACTGAGAGTAATCATACTATGCGATAATCTTTCAGGTCTTTTATGTCTACTTTTGTGAATTAGTATAATGGTGTATTTTTCCTTGCTGTATGTATAGACTATTCTTACAGACATTTTGTGTAAAGTTCAGTGAGTTTTACTACTATAAAATCTCCGTCTAGTATGAAATCAATTGTTAGGCCATCTTCTCCTTCTGCTTTGCCTCTTCTCATGCCTTTTAATGCTTTCTTCTCCTATTATTACGTTTGTTACCTTCTCAGGTATTTTATTATTTCCATTGACAAAGTTATTTCTTTTATATAAGTCTATAGAGAAATTCTGTGCAATATTTTTCACCCTCTTTGGTTAATAATTTTTCAATTTTTATCCTTTAAAGTAAACATCTCTTGGTGCCTTGTTCAAAAGCTCCTTTACATCAATTTCAAGCTGTTTCGTTTCATAAGTGTTTCCTCAATTTTGGTCCAATTGGTTTTACGAATATCTTGCTTTTTTATTGTTTTGTATAGTTCGCCTGAAATTACATATAAAAATCAGACTATACATATATTTAGTAGATTTGAGAACAAATCCCTCAGAAGGATATTGAGAGATAAATGATAGTGCAGGATTAGAAATGAAACTATAAGAGAGATTACTCAAGTACCATATATGCGGGAGATCATGATGATGGATAGATGGAGATAGTTTGGCCATGCTCTCCGCACTCTCCAAGAGAGATTAGTTTGTCAAACGTTCAGCTGGGATCCACTAGGCACTAGAAGAGTTGGAAGACCCAGGACTACATGGCTGAGGATTATGAACCGCCAAGGAGATGATGAATGAAGAAGTATTGAATTAAAAGCTCAAGATAGAGACGACTGGTTAAATCTAACCGAGGCCCTTTGCGTCAATAGGCATAGGAGGAGAGGATGATGATGATGATGGAGTTCTGCTAATTCTATTTCTTGTCTCTTGGGTTTTCCCTAATTTCCAATATTCTCTTTATTAGGCTTTTGGTCTTTTCAGATAGTATTGGTTAATCTTGTATAGGAATTTTTTCACCGATCTCATGCGCCAATTACATTAAAAAACTATTTAAAATACTTTTAATTTCTTCTTTACTTTATTCCATTCTCTTGTGTATTTCCTAGGTAGTAGGTTGGCCAGCCTTCGGTTGTGATACTACCGCTAGTGAATTATGGCGTCCTTTGACTGGCCAGACAGTATTACATTTGATCCCTCTCTCTGGTTAAGGCTCTTTTTTTGTTTGGCAACACATACACCGAATAGTCTGACTTATTCTTTTCACATTCTCCTCTGCCATCATACACCTAACAATACTGAGATTAACAAACAATTTTTCTTCAATCAAGTGATTAACTACTGCAATGTAATCGTTCAGTGGCTGGTTTCCTCTTGGTAAGGGTAAAAGAGACTCTAGCCGTGGCAAGAGGCTCTCTTAGGAGAGGGACACTCCGAAATCAAACCATTATTTTCTAGACTTGGGTAGTCCCATAGCCTCTGTACCATGGTCTTCCACTGTCATGGGGTAGAATTCTCTTACGTGAGGGTACACTCGAGCACACTATTCTATTTTATTCCTCTTCCATTTGTTATTTTGAAGTTTTTATAATTTTTATATAACAGATTTATTTAAATTTTATTATTATTATTAAACTTCTCTTGTTTCCTTTCCTCACTGAGCTATTTTCTCTGTTGGAGCCCTTGGTCCTATTACATCCTGCTTTTCCAGCTAGGGTTGCATCTTAGCAAGTGATAATAATAATAATAATAATAATAATAATAATAATAATAATAATAATAATAATAATAAGGATATTGTAGATGAGAGTATCTATTTTGTTGTGCTAAACTAAACTATTCGAATTTTCTCTTATTACAGGAGTATTTATTTGATTTCTTAAAATTAGATTTTCTCTTTCTTTCCTTGGATCTAATGAGAAGCAAAATTTTTCTCCATTCTATGGACGTTCTACTTGTTTAAAAGTGTCACATTATTAACTAAATTGACCTTTTCACATATATAGAAAAATTTTTCGATGATAATTTTTTTTATCATAAAATATATAGTTCCCGTATTTGATTTATGAGTTGAATGGTTCTCCACCAATAATGATTAGTGTTTTAATGTAATTCTTATGATATATTTTTTCTCTTTGTTAATTATTATTCGGAAAGGCGAATCATGAAATAAAAAATTATCCGTGCTTAGTGCCTGGACATAAATACCTTTTGAATTATGTCAAGAAGACATGAAGATCTAAATAAATTCACTTTATTCTATATCATATAACTC
>NC_090725.1:196376908-196379408 GCF_036898095.1 Palaemon carinicauda
CATTGAGCATATTACTACTGATAGGGGTACCACTTTCACCTCTCAATTGTGATCATCATCCGTGAATCTTCTGGGCATTACCCTACAATCCTGCTGCCAACGGAATGGCTGAATGTTTTCATTTCACCCTCAAAGCAGCTTTTATGTCCTGCTGAAATGACTCCAATGGGTTTAGCTATTTTCACTGGGTCCTCCTAGGACTATAGACTACTCCTAAAGAGGTCTTGGATGTTTCGGCAGCTGAAATGATGCATGGTGTCCCGTTGGACAACCTGGCAATTTTTTTTCCGTCTGAAACCCCCTCCAACAACCTCCATCGCCTACGTCATGTTGTGGGGAAGTTTACTCCCTGCCCCCAGTCTTACAAGACCATAGCAAAGTAACACATACCAACATATTTGCAAATGGCGAGTTTTCATGCTAACGGACACTTGCAAGCCACTGCCAATTCCACATTATACGGGCCCTTTCCTTGTGATTCATCACACACCAAAGGCTTTCTTAATTAACATTCTTGGCATAAAAGACTGGGTTGCCACTGATTACCCAAAACCTGCGTATCGCCTATGAGATTACCCACCTACAGAACGCCCCTCAGGAGCAGGATGTCCTATTTCACATGTATGTCTTTTTAGGGAGGGGGAGCCATGTACAGCCTGTGTTTCATACATGCTCGTACAGTGTAACGTTTTTGCTTTTTTTTCATCTCTCGCTCTCCCTCGCACTTATAATAGAAACCTGTTTAAGATTTATGTCACATGTTTTACACTATTTGAATTTTATATCAATCTTGCTCCTAATTGTATGTATAAAAGTTCGTTATATGGTTGAATAAACTTAATTTGTATTCATCTCACCTCTCTGTTAGTACCTAACAGCTACCTCGCACACGAGATGCAGTTGAACGTCTCCTTTCCTTTATACGCCAATAAGACCATTCTCATGACCATTCTTCCCCATTTGAGTTCAAGTAAAGGTTATTCTTAGTACGGAGAAACGATAGTGTATTAAGTCAAAGTCTTAATATCTGATGAAATGATGATATCATTATATATATCGCAGCAGAAAGTCTAGAAAATATAAATGATTCATCCCACTGCTCAAGAATTAGATTATGAGTTATGTATATCTTTCTATTTCATGTAGCGTCTTTTACCTGTAACCAATGAGACAGAGAATTCCATGATATCATAGGAAATGTAATGGAAGTAATCCCCGGAACTATGATACAAGAAAGAAGATTCAAATGATAGCACGTGAGTTTAGAAATAAGTATCCAGCTCTATAATCAGCAGATTTAGATGAGAAAGAAGGGGATTGTATTGGACATCAAATGAGAATTTTTTTATAAGGGTCTTCAAAACAACTTTTGGAAAATCTTCCAGAAATGAAAGATTTTTTAGAAATTTATATAGAGATAAGTTGAATTTAAGGTGTAATGCTTTGTCAGATACTATTAATTCTATTAAGACCCTTATTAGCCTGTTATAAATTGCAGCATTGTTTTCACGGCTTTTCAGGCAGGCTAACCTTACGGGGTCAGGGAGGAAAATGTTCTCGTGTTGTTAATGCTTAGAAAGATTACGCGTGGTTGGGAACCCTGATTTTATTGTTCACATTTCAGAATGTTTCGTTTTATTCCATGGTATAAATTGATATGGCCAAGTTTGTACAGGTAAAGATATTTTTTTTTTACATTTTCTACTAGATGTATTCTTGATATATGTACTGATTTGCTTTTATAATTCTAAAAGAGTTTATATAAAATAGATATAATTCTTTTTACGTGTGAATGATAATGGAACTACAGAGTACTGTCACTTGAACAATGTGATCATACTACAAAAAATATGTACAACACTGTTATTAGACATCATATAGCTTCAGAGACCATACTTATGTATTTGTGACAAAGAAGTTATATATATCAAAGACAATTATAACGATGATTTTTATGCAAGGAAATATTTTTGATTGGTGTGAAGGATGATTAATAGAAAACTGAATAATAAACTTTTGTAATTAAACATATGAAGAATATATCAAATATCTAAGCCAATAGCCGGAATCAATATATATACATATATATATATATATATATATATATATATATATATATATATATATATATATATATATATATATATATATATATACATATATATATATATATATATATATATATATATATGTATATATATATATATATAAACATATATATATATGTATATATATATATATATATATATATATATATATATATATATATATAACCCTAAGGTATGTGGAATATAAACAATTTATGTTGTTTAAATTGAGTTGGCAGAAGATACTGAGAATTTTGAGTCATGGGTTATGAATATAAAAGTTGGAAAAATTGGTTGAACTGTTATTCAGTCGACTATAAAACTTACCTGAAAAAGCGTTCTTTTCTTTTATCTTATTACCTTCACCCTAAGATTATATTTTCATAGGTGTGTATTTATTTATTCATACTTGT
>NC_090725.1:196387362-196409862 GCF_036898095.1 Palaemon carinicauda
ATATATATATATATATTTCTTCGGGTTAAATGGGTAACATATCGTGGACTAGGAGTCGATTTCCGGCCGTTCAGATGCTATTGTCTCTGAGTTTTTTCGCTTTGGGACTCCGATCTGAGATCGGTAAGAGAATCCAAATATTAATGTATTAAAATATATGGCTTATATAAATATGAAAAGAACACGTTTTAACGTACACAATTTTTCATACATATGCATACACACACAAACACACACACACACACACACACACACACATATATACATATATATATATATATATATATATATATATATATATATATATATATATATATATATACACATATATATATATATATATATATATATATATATATATATATATATATATATATATATATATATATGTGTGTGTGTGTGTGTGTGTTTGTGTGTGTTTGTGTATGTGTGTCCGTGTATGTGTGTCCGTGTATGTGCTTGTTTGTGCATTTATATGCAGAGTATAGAACATGGTATATTATTTACTGCATAACTGCGTATGGATGTACGTGCACAAACATACACACACAGATATATATCATCATCATCTTCATTAACTGTAGCTAGTCTTTTTCATGACAAAGACACGAGACATTTTCTTTTACTCCCCTCTGTTTATGTTTTTTTTTTCTTTTTTCTTTATGCAAGTCTATACCCACAGATTTCCCTCGGTCGTTGATCCGTCATCTTTTTGTTTTTCTTGCTTTGTTTGTAATCTCTACTGACTACTTCTGTTATTCTTTATAGTCATCTTGTAACTGTTATTCTTATTACATCCCTGCCTATGTACTTTTTTTTTTTTTTTTTCATGTTAGAATATCCGCTACTTTAGTTGGTACTCGTAAGCATATTGTTCTTTTTATGTTTCTCAGTGTTATTTCACTCATTACTCTCTCAAATGCTCTTTAAGCTAGGACTAGCTCAAGTTACAAAGCTTTAGTTAGACTTGAAGTTTCTCTTGCACAAGTTAACACTGACCAAACCATCTGATGAATACTTCTCGTTTTAGAGAAAATTACATTTACCAATCCTTTATTTATTAGGTTCCCGATATCTTTTTTTAATCATATTTTGGAACTTTTCCCCCCATCTCTTGTTCTTATTGCAATCCGAATTTTGTTAAATTTTGTTAAATTATTTTTTTTTTTACTTGATTCCATTCCTTTAGGTAGCTTGGAGAATCTATTTCTTATCACAAAACTAAACTCATATTTTTCTTTCTCTCAGTACAAGAGTATTAATTTTCTTTCTTATATCTAGGAAAATTTGGACTAGGCACAAGAAGTGACACAGGAGACTTACTATAGTCAATTTTTTTAAGCGAGGCAGATTTTCACCGACTCGCAGCGGTGCCCTTTTAGCTCGGAAAAGTTTCCTGATCGCTGATTGGTTGGGCAAGAAAATTCTAACCAATCAGCGATCAGGAAACCTTTCCGAGCTAAAAGGGCACCGCTGCGAGTCGGTGCAAATGCGCCTCATTAAAATAAATTGACTATAGTAGAATTTTCTGAAAAAAAATCTAAAAGTCATGAAAACTTTTTTTTATATAAAAATAAACATAAAAAATAGACATGGAGTAATCCAAGTGGAGAAACGAAAAAGGTAATGGATTTCATTCTGTGAAAAGTTTATTTAGTTAATGATATTACAGTGTTGAACAAGTGAAGGTCAAGAGACTATAAAATGGTGAGAAGTAAACTTTGGCTAGATATAGGGAAAGAAAGGGAAAATTCTCTCTCTCTCTCTCTCTCTCTCTCTCTCTCTCTCTCTCTCTCTCTCTCTCTCTCTCTCTCTCTCTCTCTCTATATATATATATATATATATATATATATATATATATATATATATATATATATATATATATATATATATCCATCCATCCATATACCAAGGCACTTCGCCCAATTTTGGGGGGTAGCCGACACCAACAATGAAACAAAACAAAAAGGGGACCTCTACTCTCTATGTTCCTTCAGCCTAATCAGGGACTCAACCGAGTTCAGCTGGTACTGCTAGGGTGCCACAGCCCAACCTCCCACATTTCCACCACAGATGAAGCTTCATAATGCTGACTCCCCTACTGCTGCTACCTCCGCGGTCATCTAAGGCACCGGAGGAAGCAGCAGGGCCTACTGGAACTGCGTCACAATCGCTCGCCATTCATTCCTATTTCTAGCACGCTCTCTTGCCTCTCTCACATCTATCCTCCTATCACCCAGAGCTTTCTTCACACCATCCATCCACCCAAACCTTGGCCTTCCTCTTGTACTTCTCCCATCAACTCTTGCATTCATCACCTTCTTTAGCAGACAACCATTTTCCATTCTCTCAACATGGCCAAACCACCTCAACACATTCATATCCACTCTAGCCGCTAACTCATTTCTTACACCCGTTCTCTCCCTCACCACTTCGTTCCTAACCCTATCTACTCGAGATACACCAGCCATACTCCTTAGACACTTCATTTCAAACACATTCAATTTCTGTCTCTCCATCACTTTCATTCCCCACGACTCCGATCCATACATCACAGTTGGTACAATCACTTTCTCATACAGAACTCTCTTTACATTCATGCCCAACCCTCTATTTTTTACTACTCCCTTAACTGCCCCCAACACTTTGCAACCTTCATTCACTCTCTGACGTACATCTGCTTCCACTCCACCATTTGCTGCAACAATAGACCCCAAGTACTTAAACTGATCCACCTCCTCAAGTAACTCTCCATTCAACATGACATTCAACCTTGCACCACCTTCCCTTCTCGTACATCTCATAACCTTACTCTTACCCACATTGACTCTCAACTTCCTTCTCTCACACACCCTTCCAAATTCTGTCACTAGTCGGTCAAGCTTCTCTTCTGTGTCTGCTACCAGTACAGTATCATCCGCAAACAACAACTGATTTACCTCCCATTCATGGTCATTCTCGCCTACCAGTTTTAATCCTCGTCCAAGCACTCGAGCATTCACCTCTCTCACCACTCCATCAACATACAAGTTAAACAACCACGGCGACATCACACATCCCTGTCTCAGCCCCACTCTCACCGGAAACCAATCACTCACTTCATTTCCTATTCTAACACATGCTTTACTACCTTTGTATAAACTTTTCACTGCTTGCAACAACCTTCCACCAACTCCATATAGCCTCATCACATTCCACATTGCTTCCCTATCAACTCTATCATATGCTTTCTCCAGATCCATGAACGCAACATACACCTCCTTACCTTTTGCTAAATATTTCTCGCATATCTGCCTAACTGTAAAAATCTGATTCATACAACCCCTACCTCTTCTAAAACCACCCTGTACTTCCAAGATTGCATTCTCTGTTTTATCCTTAATCCTATTAATCAATACTCTACCATACACTTTTCCAACTACACTCAACAAACTAATACCTCTTGAATTACAACACTCATGCACATCTCCCTTACCCTTATATAGTGGTACAATACATGCACAAACCCAATCTACTGGTACCATTGACAACACAAAACACATATTAAACAATCTCACCAACCATTCAAGTAAAGTCACACCCCCTTCCTTCAACATCTCAGCTTTCACACCGTCCATACCAGATGCTTTTCCTACTCTCGTTTCATCTAGTGCTCTCCTCACTTCATCTATTGTTATCTCTCTCTCATTCTCATCTCCCATCACTGGCACCTCAACACCTGGAACAGCAATTATATCTGCCTCCCTATTATCCTCAACATTCAGCAAACTTTCAAAATATTCCGCCCACCTTTTCCTTGCCTCCTCTCCTTTTAACAACCTTCCATTTGCATCTTTCACTGTCTCTTCAATTCTTGCGCCAGCCTTCCTTACTCTCTTCACTTCTTTCCAAAACTTCTTCTTATTCTCTTCATATGACTGACCCAATCCCTGACCCCACCTCAAGTCAGCTGCCCTCTTTGCCTCACGTACCTTGCGCTTTACTTCCACCTTTTTCTCTCTATATTTTTCATACTTCTCTATACTATTACTCTGCAGCCATTCTTCAAAAGCCCTCTTTTTCTCTTCCACTTTCACCTTCACTCCTTCATTCCACCATTCACTGCCCTTCCTCATGCTGCCTCCAACAACCTTCTTGCCACATACATCACTTGCAATCCCAACAAAATTTTCTTTTACTAACTTCCACTCCTCCTCTAAATTACCAGTTTCTCTTACTCTCACCTCATCATATGCCATTTTCAACCTTTCCTGATATTTACTTTTTACCCCCGGTTTTATTAGCTCTTCAATCCTCACTACCTCCCTTTTACATCCACCTACTCTATTCCCCCACTCTTTTGCTACAACTAATTTTCCTTCCACCAAAAAAATGATCAGACATACCGTTAGCCATACCCCTAAACACGTGCACGTCTTTCAATCTTCCAAACATTCTTTTAGTTACCAACACATAATCCATTAATGCCCTTTCTACTACTCTTCCATTTGCCACTCTTACCCATGTATACTTATTTTTATCTTTCTTTTTAAAGAAGCTAGCACTTATTACCAACTCTTGTTCAACACACATGTCTACCAGTCTCTCACCACTCTCATTTTCACCTGGTACGCCATACTTACCAATGACACCTTCTACCTCTCCAGTGCCCACTCTAGCATTTAAGTCACCCATAACAACTACATAATTCCTTCTACCCAGTTCTTCTACACACCTAGTTAAATCATTCCAGAACTCATTCCGCTCTTCTTCACTTTTCTCACTACCTGGCCCATACGCACTGACAAACGCCAACATTCCCTACCCAACCTAACCCTTACCCACATTAACCTAGATGATATCTCCTTCCATTCCACTACTTTACCTGTCATCCATTCACTCAGCAATAACGCCACACCCTCTCTCGCTCTTCCCCTTTCAATCCCAGACACTCTACCAGACATTTCACCAAACATCAATTCACCCTTTCCTTTCATCTTTGTCTCACACAAGGCCAATACATCCATCCTTCTACTACTAAACATACTTCCAATCTCACATCTTTTACTCTCTATCGTACTACATCCACGCACATTTAAACACCCCATATATATATATATATATATATATATATATATATATATATATATATATATATATATATATATATATATATACTGTACATATATCATCATCATCATCTCCGCCTACGCCTATTGGCGCGAAGGGCCTCGGTTAGATTTCACCAGTCGTCTCTGTCTTGAGCTTTTAATTCAATACTTCACCATTCATCATCTCCTACTTCGCGCTTTATAGTCCTAAGCCATGTAAGCTTGGGTCTTCCAATTCTTCTAGTACCTTGTGGTGTCCAGTTAAACGTTTGGTGAACTAATGTCTCTTGGGAAGTGCGAAGAGCATGCCCAAACCATTTCCATCTACCCCTCACCATGATCTCATCCGCAAATGGTACTCGAGTAATCTCTCCTATAGTTTCATTTCTAATCATGTCCTGCCATTTAACTCCCAATATCCTACTGAGGGCTTTATTCTCAAAATCTACTAATCTATTGGAGATTGTTTCATTGTCATACCATGACTCATGTCCTTAGAGTAACATCAATCTCAGTAAACTGATATATAGTCTGATTTTTATATGAAATTTTAGGCTATTTGATTTCCTAGTCATTGTCTGATTTGCTTTTTTCAATCTTTCACTAAACTCTAATTCTAAAGACCTTGTATTGGAGATCATTGTTCCTAAATACTTGAATGCTTCTACCTCATTAATACTTTTTCCTTCCAATGATATTTCATCTTCCATTGCATACTCCGTTCTCATCATCTCTGTCTTTCTTCTATTCATCTTCAACCCTATCTCGAGTGATATTTCATGCATTCTGGTAAGCAAACATTGCAAATGCTGTGTTGTTCTGCTAAGAAGGACAGCATCTTCAGCATACTCTAGGTCTGCTAAATTCCTATCACCAATCTAGTCCAATCCTTCTCCCCCATCTCTGACTGCTTTACACATTACAAAGTCCACGAAGAGGATAAACAACACATTCCCTTGAAGTACTCTGATGTTCACTGGATACTCTCTTTATAGGACTTCATTACATTAGCTTTGCACTTGCCATGCTCATGAACAGACTTAATCAAATTTACATATCTAAGAGGAATTCCATGATAACGCTCGACTCTCAACAAAATTGGCCGGTCCACACTATCCAAGGCTTTTTCATAGTCCACAAATGCCATCAAAAGGGGATTTCTATGTTCTACGCATTGCCGTACATGTCTTAAAATGAAAATTTGGTGTGTGTAACTTCTACCTTTTCTAAATTCGTCTTGTTCATCTCAGCTTTTCATCATTCGTTCTCTCCAGTCTCTTAAGAATAAGCATACTAAATATTTTCATAACAACTGACGTAAGTGTTATGCTTCTGTAATTATTGCAATCAGTCAGGTCTCCCTTTTCAGCTATTTTCACCAACATTCTTAACTCCCATTCATCAGGTTTTGCCTCTTCATGCCACATTCTACAAAATAGTCTTGTAAATATATATATATATATATATATATATATATATATATATATATATATATATATATATATATAGGTAATGTAATATTTTCCGTAGAAGATAATGCAAGTAGTCCCTAATCTCCCAGTGACCCCCCTAAGGGACCAATGGGGCAGAACACCCACCTTCATTAAGCTTCATATATATCCAATTCTACATAATAATTATGTGCCATGTGTAAATTTTTCTGAGAAAGTCAATGGAAGTGGTATCGAATCTAAGTTGCCCATTAATGGAGCTACGGTGGGAACCCTACCCATTTAAACATCAAATATATACAATTCTATGTAAAAACTAAAAACTCTTCCTTATGTAGAGAAAGACATTGGAAGCGGTATGAAATTTCTGTGTCCCTTAAGAGAACTTTGAGGGGTACCGGTTCAGATGTATTAAATTTCTATGGAAATTAAACCATATGTATAAAATAATGGACTAGGAAGTTTTCCAAAATTTCTGCTTCTTCCAAAGTATGTTGTGGGGCCATGGAAATGGATGGAAATTATTTTCCCATTTAAAATGCCTATAAAAAGGAAGGTTAAAGAACACAGATAAAAAAAAAATGTATTCCTATGTAACATATTCCGAGAAAGACAATGCGAGTGGTTCCGATTTGCCACCATAAGGAAGCTATTTTGGCCGAAACCCATTAAAATTAAAATATATCTGATTTTGATTAAGTTTTAATATCAGTATATACATAAAAACTAAATATGTATTTTCATTCAACAAATTTTACAGGAGAAAAAGCAAGTATATGATATGGTGAAAGTAAAAAAAAAATATTATAAAGGAGTGAATATTGTTTTCAAAAACTATTTTTTTTCCTATGTTAATTAAAGGAAAATTGAAGGAGAAAATTTCCTTGAAATTTCAAAAACATTTATTTTTTATTTTTAATTAAACCCACCCATTTCAAGATGTTTTTATAAAGAAAATTTTATTAACTCTACCATATTTGAATTATTAAGGGTCAGAAGTACTCCATCTCTAATTTTTATGAAATTTAGATAACCAATCAGATAGCAGGAAACTTTTCTGAGCTAAAAGGGCACTGCTGTGATTCAGTGCAAATGCGCCTCATTAAAAAAGATTGAGTATAGAGACAACAGCACTGGGCAACGATATTAAAAGCGTCGTAATTAGCACGTGCCTCCCACATCGAGATCCAACCTAGCAGCTCGAAATCCTAGTGACCAGGGTAGATCTACTGGATAAGTCGATCCGAGCTATACTTACTCTCAACTTTATTATGAATAATAAAGTGTACATTGGCACGGAAAAAGAGGAAGTAACATTAGTGGCAGGAGTGTACATTCTGTCAATAGAAAGTCATGAGGAAGTAATATCCTGTTTGGGGAGGGAGATACAAGTGAGTAAGGTGCTGGTCATACCTGAAAAAGGAGAAGTATTGCCTCCCCAAGTGCTTATGAGCATATCAGTGACCCCATCTCAGCTTCTCCTGGAGGGAGCCAAGGTTGTTGTTAAACCTCATGAAAAAAAGGGTACACATTCTTAGAAGGCTTGTCAGAAATAAGAGAGAACAAAGTGGATATTACAATTGTTAATTTGACGAATAAAAAAATTATGTTATGAAGTGATTCATATGTGAATTGGTGTTATGTGAAATTACTGATAATGGTATCTTAGGAGCTGCGACCCCAGTCCCAACAAATGAACACACTCAGAACTTGATTAGGCAAGCTGGGAAACAATGTCTGCCATAATATCAACCAGTAGATAGTAACATTGCTAATAGATATTGTGATGTAATTACAATTGAAGATGAGCCACCCAGGAGGATTGATCGATTTCCCTTTAGCATTAAAACGGAGTAGGCGGAGCCGATTAGGTTAAGACCTTATAAGGTATATATTCATTTCCTGAGTGATATAGAAAGGGCAATTAGTAAATTAAGAAGACAAAGGATTATTGAGAAGAGTGAATCCCCCTGGGCTTCTCCAATTGAAGCAGTTAGGAAAAAGGATGGCTGGTCAAGGTTGTGTGTTGATAATAGGAAGTGGTATGTAGTCACAAAGCACAATTGATTTCAATCGCCCTCGATCAAAGAATTATTCGTAAAGGTACCGGATGGGAAATAATTCACAAATATTGATTTAAAATCTGGATACTATCTAATACGCATTCAGGAATATAGTAAATGTAAAACGGCATTTATATCCAATGACCAAATATTTCAGCATAACTTTCATCGTTTTGGGGTTAGAAAAGCTCCCAGTAGTTTTTTAGAGCTAGGATGGCAGTGATTTTTTCTTATTTGACCATAATGTTCTTGTTTATCTAGACCAGGGGTTTTAAACGACCTTTGAGTCACTGACCCAATTGAGAGCCTGGTGAAAATCATGGATCCCTTTCCTAGCTAAATGAACATAAATATAACATTGCATGCCATGAATGTACTTTATTTATATAAAATTCAGTGTCTTATGTAGTGTATGACGTGAACAAAGTACGATTGAATTAACAATTTGAAAAATGAAAAACATTCATCTTGTGCAAGTTAAAGAAGACTGAAACTTTAATATTGCTCAAATGATAATTTTAGTGAGAAGGTTACTGTTGTTCGGCATAAATAAGATGAAACTTTGGAGTGGTGTTTAACAATGTAACACGCATGTCATATCTGACACTCAATCAATTCCGGCTCTTCGTTTTAACAGAAACACGTGTTGACTCACAAAGGTATGTAGTAGCAATAGGAGTCAGACCACAAATACAGTAACTTGTTTTACCAAACGAGTGTAGGCTAGTGTTAACGCACACCAGAATTCTACAAGGTTCTTCGTGTTGAACTTATTTTGTAACATTTCCTTTGTCCTGAGGTGAATGAGGACATCTTTGCCAAGGTCCTCATCACTGATGTACTCCATGTCAGCAAGAAAAGGGTTCCTAACCCATTTGTCAATTTTAAGGCCACCTGAACAGAAGTAACCTTTAAAAGAGTTCTTCAGAGTAACCAGATGTCTGCAGAATTGTCTCTTCAGAGAAATAGGCAGGGCTTTCGGCACACTCATTTTCATGTTGCGAAAAGATTTTCCCTAACATTAAAAAGTTTGCATACTTGTCTGCCTCCAACCCCCTCCGACACAGTGGCAGCTTGGCCAGAAAGGCTTGGAGTCTTTCAAAGCATCCATAATGGTTATTTCAGTTCCTTAAATTGCAAAAGTCACCTCATTCATAAGGCCAAAAATGTCTGCCAAGAAGGCCAAGCCATGGTTGAATTCTTCACTACGAAACTGGTCTGAAAGTGGGCTTTCTTTTACTCTCAAAAATAGTGAAACCTCTTCTCAAAGCCACTGAACTTCTGTGTGGTTGAGAAGAACTTTGTATTGTGATCCCATTTCATGACAACATCTCTTAAAAACACAATTGTTCAGTTGATGGCTTTCGCTGCAGTTGAGATTATGTCTTTCAAAATTGGTGTCAGTCTATGAAGTCAATGTATGCCAATGTAAAAAGCAATGGGTCATGATGATCTGAGGAGTTTTTTTTTTCTGTACCAAAGCAGCAAAACCAGATGTGTTGCTAAGCCTTGCATGCACCCCGTCTGTTCACAGAGTACCAATATTTTTTTTTTCTCGGTCGAAGATTTACATAGCAAAGAAAATATTCACTAGTTCTAAGATGTCGATGGCCTTTGTAGTTTCCAAAAAGGGTTTACAAAATAGGAATTCCTCTTTTACAGGAGAAAAAACCAGATATATGGTCTAATTGTATGCAAAATAATATTTGTTCATTTCTTGAAAAAAATCCGTAAATTCTTCAAAGTGAAACATTATACTTAACAACCTTTCAGGGATTTCCATGATGCTCTGAAGAAAACTAAATATAATCCGAATTTTGTGGTACTTCTTGGGAAAATTGCAAATACTTTGGCAAATGTAATGAATCCTTGAGTATAATTAAATTAAAGAGTACACCTGGAAGCTGGTATTACACATTTTAGATACGTAAAACAAAAAGCTGTTGAAAAAATCTTTACGCTAAATCTTGAAGGAAATAGGGGAAAAACACTGATATTTTAGTAACAGAACACAGGCAAAAGTAGTGAATATGAATATTGATATTTAATTTGAACTTCACAGACCTTCTGAGGCCCATTCAAAGACCCTAGACTAAGAACCCCTGATCTAGACGATATCATATTTACAGGGTAAACGGCAGAAGAATATAATAACAGTATTCGTAAAGTAGAAATATTGTACCGTAATGGTATGAAAATGAATTTATCAAAGCAAATTTTTCTCTAATGAGGTCAAATTTTCAGTTCATGAAATAACCCCAGAAGGTATCCAATCCTGGCCCAGTAAAGTAGATGTTACAGATATCCCCCGGCTGTGTACCCCTTAGGAAGTATTTGGGTTCCTAGGCTTCACGGGGTTTTGAAGAGATAGATGCTTTAAAAAAACCATAAGTATTAAATTGGGGAGTGGAAGAAGAAAGAGCTTTAACCAATTGAAAGCCGGACCAGGGTTCGATTCCCGGCCGGTCACAAGTTCTTGTCTTTGTGTGATTTCGCCTTGGGGCTCTGATCCCGAGGTTTTTAAGAGAATCCAGACATTAATGTATCAAATATATATATATATATATATATATATATATATATATATATATATATATATGTATATATACATATATATATATATATATATATATATATATATATATATATATATATATATATATATATATATATATATATATATATATATGGCTTATTCGAATATGAAAAACACGTCTAAATGTGCAAAATTTATCATATATATATATATATATATATATATATATATATAGTGTATATATATATATATATATACTATATATATATAGATATATATATATATATATATATATATATATATATATATATATATATATATATATATATATATATATATATTGCAAAGTTTAAACATAAATTCATATATGAATATAATAGCACACACACACAAACCCACACACACATATATATATATATATATATATATATATATATATATATATATATATATATATATATATATATATATATATATATATATATATATATATATATATATATCTATATATATATTTATATATAACTATATCTATATAAATATATATATATATATATATATATATATATATATATATATGTTATGCAAAATTTAAACATAAATTTGTATATGAATATATTTACACACACCTATATATATATATATATATATATATATATATATATATATATATATATATATATATATATATATATATATATGAATATATATATATATATATATATATATATATATATATATATATATATATATATATATATACTGATATTGATGTGGGCTGTATAAACAATTGCATAGAAAGTAATAGTTCAGCATAAGATGTGTAGAATCCTTCGTAATTTTGTTTTTCCATACCACTAATAGAAATATACGCATCCTAAATTTATAAAAGGAAAGGAAGTTACTGGGAATACATTTTATACAGTTTTGGACCTATGCATATTTTTAACATAAAAATCCATGGCCACTGTCATCTGGATCACATATTGATATAAGCATATATTCACGAGGGAAATTTCATGCATGTTGAACAGAGGAGATGAAAAACATCATCTGTCTTCTTCTACGCTCTTTTTTCCTTATTTTCCCCATTTTACCGTATACTGTGACAGTTGATACGTATTTCTTTCCTTTTAATGTCTGGCGCGAATAAGTATTGCATTCTGTCTCTTCATGAAAATGTTATGATATAATAATAAATAAATATATATGCATAAAACTACAGGGAAACGTGATGCTCAGATATAAAAGAACCACAAGGGAAATGGAAATATGAAACATATGAATAAGTTCTGACTAGTTTCGTGATACTTATTCAGAGAACTGATTTATTGAACAAGGATTATTTACATTTTATATGGTACAGTAAAGTTACGAACATAAATAGAGAGATTTATAGAACAATAAGGCATTCCCCAATCAGCTACCTTGGCTGTTCTGAGGTGTTCTGGGAGGAGTTCACCCCTAATTAGCCATGTGGCAGGAATGGTTATTTCAAATGCCAAGTGAATTTGGGTAGGCTTCCAAAACAATTCTTTATATTATTATTATTATTAGTTAACCCCTTGGGTGAAGAGGAATTGTTGGGTAATCTCAGTGTTGTCAGGTGTATGAGGAGAAAGGGGAATCTGTAAAGAATAGGACAGACTTTTCGGTTTATGTGTAGGCAAAGAGAAAGTGAATAGTAACCAGAGAGAAGGATCCGTTATAGTACGGTCTGGCCACTCAAAGAACCCCATAACTCTCTAGTGGTAGTATCTCAATGGGTGGCTGGTGCCTTGGCTAGTCTACTACCTACAAGGGTGATTAGCCTTATCCTTATACGTAAATAAGCAAAATCATATGAATATATGCAAACTTATCTATACTTTACACACATATACATGAATATATACATAGACATATGGATACACATACACATACATGCATACATATATAGACACATACTCACATACTTACAAATACATATACATATATACATAGACTTGAATATATATGGTTGCATACATGATTAACGAATAATGGTGATGGATAAGACTAGCTATGACATAATATATATATATATATATATATATATATATATATATATATATATATATATATATATATATATATATATATATATATATGGTGTGCTACTGTCTTAAGCACACATTTGAGTATGAGTTGTTTTCAGATGTATTTAAATGGATTAACTGAATACATCTTAATAGTTTTTAAGTTTTATTCTATAAAACAACAGAGTTAAACATCTCCATCACTGGAGGAAGCTGTGTTGGTCCAGATGACCAATTCTGGTGAAGTTTAGATATGAACTGAATAAATTATCGATATCACAGATATCGTATGCTTGCTTTAATTTAGCCACGTGACGGAATCGGAAGACACCTGCATCCGGTGACGTCACAAACTTTCACACGAGGAGACAATGTGTTGACGTTAAGAAAGAATGTCAATTTGCCGAGGTTTGCATTATACATCCTGTTTATAATTTGAATGACTACAGCAAATCCCAGGGTTAGCTCTTCCAACCAACATGACATATTACGTCATTTGTTTTAAACATGTAATATTAACTATTCTAATCATTACATATATATATATTTATATATATATATATATATATATATATATATATATATATATATATATGTATATATATATATATATATATATATATATATATATATATATATATATATATATATATATATATATATATATATATATATGACTTGCCTTGGTACATAAACACGTATTCCCCCATTTTAAAAGGACCTGAACTTTACTTGTTAAGGGATGCTGTACTTCTCCTATTGAGTTCTGAGAACTTTCTTCGTTTATTTTCTTAGTTTTCAGGAATATCATAAGTCTCTCTCTCTCTCTCTCTCTCTCTCTCTCTCTCTCTCTCTCTCTCTCTCTCTCTCTCTCTCTCATTTAAGCGAAGTTAGGCAATTTCTCTCAGTCGGACACGCGTAAGTATTTAAAGTAAATGCACAGTGTGTATTATGTGTGTTGCGTTCGTAGCATATAATGATACATTTTTAACGAAAAATGCTAATATTATAAGTAACAATACAAGAATTTGTTTCCGAGTTCTTGTAACATCTGAATATTTCATAACATAAATACTCCTCATTAAATGTTATAATCTTTTCTCTAATATTTGTCAACTTACGTGTGAAACACGAATAAAGTATGGTCATGGTATATCAACTAGACTGCTATCAGTTCCATGTTAGTCTGTTTTATTTTATCATAAGCTACAAGCTGTCTTTTATCTATACAAATCAGTCAAATGTTTTGTTTGGAAACTCCATATCTTTCATGATTAAAATGAAACACCAAAGATAAATATCAAAAGAAGTTTTTCCAAAAAATATGAGCTTCTGACCAAACACTATCTTTTCCACCTGATAGGTGATTCAGGTAATGGCGATCAATTGATTTTATTTTGGCCACTGCAAATATAATCGCTCATATAAAATTCATGTAAGTAGCAGACATGACAGAGCATTTTTATTAGTTATGTTAGTATCAAATGTCAGTCTTTAGGATTTCATCATATTTATGATTTTGTGGTTCATAACGTTACTATAAATCTTTGAGTGACCGTTAAGTATGTATTATGTTGTGTGTTCTGTGAATGTTCTGCTACTTTGATAATCTATTGCTATTTGTTACCACAATTTGACAGCATTTGCATTTTATCATATTCATCTTCAAAATTAGCATTATACTTCTCGTATTAGTTAGTAGTAATAGAATATGTATCATGTATTACTCAGAGGACAACAATTTATCATATCATAATATCATTTTCTTACACAGTATTAAAATAATTGAAGATTAACAACGGTGTTTGACTTCATAAAGTGATTACAAAGTAAATGTGTGGCTGATCTGGAGAGAGAGAGAGAGAGAGAGAGAGAGAGAGAGAGAGAGAGAGAGAGAGAGAGAGAGAGAGAGAGAGAGAACTTCCGTCATATATTTCAGGTGCGAGTAAAAAAGATAAAGAAACAGACCGACTGACAACATTTGTTGGATCAAAAGTTGGATCAAAACCCATACTCACTCTCTCTCTCTCTCTCTCTCTCTCTCTCTCTCTCTCTCTCTCTCCGTTCGTGGACGCTTCACTGGAGACTGAAGATGTTTATTGGTGCTACAAGTTGTCGTGTCAATTAAAACTTCGGTCACAACTTCGAAAAATGGACCTTTTCCTGAGTTTAGCATTGCTTTAACTTAGGGCGTTTTACTTTTCTGGAGAAAAATGTTTTGGGAAAGTTCTTCGATCAGTGTTCTCTAAGTATTTTAATTGGATAAAATAAAGCTGCTACTCAACTCTCTCTCTCTCTCTCTCTCTCTCTCTCTCTCTCTCTCTCTCTCTCTCTCTCTCTCTCTCAGTTACAATTGAGAATGTGATAAAAAGATAAGGAAAAATTCATATATTAGGGAGTACTGTCGCTCGACCATAACCATTGTCAGTTAGCGATGTGAAGAAATTTCTAGCTTACATTTGAAATTTCAAAATATACATATAATACAATCTTTGTCTCATCAATCATTTGTATTATTCGCTTAATGAGGTCCTATTAGAATAATTTTCTTTTCTTTAATGTTTCTAGGCTATGTAACTAATGAATCAGAATTATCATTTCATCGTGATATATCTATAAATCAAACCATTTGATATCGGTAAAAGGACTTGCTTTCCTTCAGAATAAATAGGAGAGCAAGAAATTCTAACAGAAATCAAGTAAATAGTTTTAATCATTAATATGTATTGAAATTATGAGAGAGTCAAGTGCTAAATAGATTATCAAGTAAATTTTATTCCAGCAAATATCTTATCTTTTACATAATGATATGAAAATCGTGTAGATACTCCAAAATATCATAGCTGGTAAATCCATCTCCAGTTTTCCCGCTTTTAGTATGCAATCCTTCATTTATCGATTTTTCTTCATGAATTTATCCGACCCATGCAAAAACATGTATAAGAATGTATTAGCTAGCTCATTCAGTATACCGAATTTACGGTATAATAGTAGAGTAATATATTGAAGCAATTTCATTTCTTATCAAAACAGTATAATAGTACGGTGATATATTGAAGCTATTTCAATTTCTATCAAAACATTTTGATATTAGTGTCAAGGATAAAAGCCCTGTACTATCTAGTCAGCGAATATCTACAGTCCCATTTAAAAGCTACCTGTCTGCTCAGCTTTTCTTCTCTAAATTCAGCTGATAATGGCATGACGAAAACATTATTTTGCATAGCACAGGTGTGGAACACAAAGATGGCTTAGCCAGGATTTCACTGGCTTACTTCACCCTTGCAGTACATCCATGTTTGCATCGCTGGTGACACCAAGCGCAAAATTCAAGATCAGCTTCAAATTTATACATGAAAAAATACATATTTTATTGACTCAGAGTGATATTTTTACAGTTTATTTCCTTACAAAAAACTGTACAAAAGATAATAAAGTTTATTGTGTCATTCTTTCAAGAAGAATAAATCAGCGGAGCGGTCATTGTAAAAAAGAAAAAAAAAAAAATTCACTCAAGTGGAATTGACCATCAAATTGTATGGGAAATCTTGTGAAACAACTAACTCCAAACATTGTAATAATTCGTTCATATAAGCTCTTGTGAAGCTGCATTATAAATCAACTTTAATACATATACAATTAACGAGGAATGACCATTTTTTTTTACTTAGTGTTGTAGAGACGTCGGTTTGATTGAATTGGTATTGGCAGTGATTTAAAGTCTTTATATAAGATAATAGTTGTCAAGTATCTTATTTTTCAATATCAAAATGCAAATATCATGTAATCCAAAAGGTGATATATATGTATGTATGTATATATATATATATATATATATATATATATATATATATATATATATATATATATATATATATATGTATTATTCAAATACACACACACACACACACACATATATATATATATATATATATATATATATATATATATATATATATATATATATATATATGTATGTATATATATACATATATATATATATATATATATATATATATATATATATATATATATATACATATATATATATATATATATATATATATATATATATATATATATATATATATATATATATATATATATATATATATATATATATATATATACATATATATATACACATTCACATAAGCCATATATATTTTTGATATATTAATGTCTGGATTCTCTTAATGACCTCGGGATCAGAGCCCCAGGCGAAATCACACAAAGACAAGAGCTTGGCTCCGGCCGGGAATCGAACCCTAGTCGGCAAGCTTATATAGACAGTGACTAACCCATTCGGCCACTGTCTATATAAGCTTGCCGACTAGGGTTCGATTCCCGGCCGGAGCCAAGCTCTTGTCTTTGTGTGATTTCGCCTGGGGCTCTGATCCCGAGGTCGTTAAGAGAATCCAGACATTAATATATATCAAAAATATATATGGCTTATTTGAATATGAAAAACACGTAAAAAAAATGTGCAAAATTTATCATATATACATATATATATATATATATATATATATATATATATATATATATATATATATATATATATATATATTGTATATTTTATATAAATATATATATATATATATATATATATATAAATATATATATATATATATATATATATATATATATATATAATTGTATATATATATATATATATATATATATATATATATATATATATATATATATATATATATATATATATATATTAATAAACTTACGTTAATTGGCAAAAGAAAAACATTAATGACAAAATAAGATACCTTTATTATTTTGAATAGTTACACATATCTGTTTCTCTATAGTATGGGCATCAATAATTGTACATAAACTTAACATATCCTGTATAACTCAAATAAAGACTATAACGAACAGACTGACATAATAGATGCGCAGCGGGATGCACTGCGCATCTACAACAAACCAAATATGTTTTTCTTTTGCCTTAACTTCACTTTAATAAACTTACGTTAATTGGCAAAAGAAAAACATTAATGACAAAATAAGATACCTTTATCATTTTGAATAGTTGCACATAATAGTGAGTTATTTAAAGATTCAAACTAAGAAGTAGAGTTTTTAACAGATAATAAATCATCAGTAAAATTCCTTGGAACATGGCTATGCACATAATGTTCAAAAAATACTGTACTGGTTCTCCATCTACCTACTTTTTGTACCATATTAGGATCAAATCCTGCTGAGATAGCTTTGGTAGCACCTGAAGGTCGGATACATTTTGCTGAGTAAACCTTCCTAGGTAAACCTACTAAAGCAATAGATTCATTTAATATATTAGTGATAGCCTGGCTCGATAGAGCACCATATGGGTTCTTCAAAGATATAAAAACAGGTCCATTAGGCTTTCTAAAGTTCTGTGTTCTATACAAATAACATCTCATGGTACGAACAGGACATAAGTTTATTTCACTTGAGGGAGTTACATCAACTACAAACCCATGCCTCTTACTATCATTTTTATTACCATGAATAATTATAGACATGCTACCATTTTCATTAAAGATTACCTGATCATCTGTAAATGAATAGTTATGAACTTTGCCTGACTCATCGACCATCACAGCCTTGGGGGCAATGTCCGAGGGCCGTAACATGGTAACAATGGCTAATAAACAAATACATTTTAATCTCAACTTTTTTACATCAATAGTGTGATTATCCCATTTAATGAAAAAATTTGAAAATTTATCAAGTGGCATAACATTGGAAATCATTCTCGGAGTTTTAGTTCTTGATTTTACAATACTTAACACCAACTGCTTGATAAACACATCATTAGTAATGTCAATTTTGCAATGTGCAGTATATACATGAGACAGTGAGGACAATATACAGTTAAGCATTGATGAAGGTCTGTCACTCTCTGATGAAATAGCTAATAAACATTCTGCCAATATACTAGAAGTGGAAGGTGGAAAATCCTCCCCAAAATTATCACATAATAATTTAATTTTTCCAAGATACATATTATAATTATTTGTTGTTGACTGTGCCCACCCAAATTTCAGTCTTGATGCTGCTTGAAGTGACCACCCCTGTTGAAGTGCCTGTTGTTTCCACAAACTCTCCAAGCAAACATTTTCCATCTTCTGTTTCGCAGTGGCTCTGGTATAGCAGGATTCAATTGAATGATTGCTTTCTTGGACACCCTGACGAACATATTGACAACTGGGTTAGAGTTTTGAACCATGTCTGAGCTGGCCACCATGGGGCTATTACTGTAGCATGTGCTCTCTGACCTTCTATTACTGAAAGAACTTTGTCTAAAAGTCTTATAGGTGGATTTACAAAGTTGTTCTCCCTTTTCCAATCCTTTTGTGCCAGAGCATCCAACTTCATACCATTTGGGTCGAGAAATCTTGTGTTGTAGATTGGTAGCTGTGTAGATGTCGCAGATGCGAACCTGTCTATTGTGTGAGGTCCCCACATCGAGTCCAAAAACCGGAACATCGGTCTTGACAACATCCACTCGTGTTTGTCCAACATTCTTGATAACATATCCGCTTGAGTGTTTAGTTTGCCGCTCAAATGACGAGCAACAATTGTTAGATTGTTTTGTATAGCCTCGGCCCATATTAACTTCGCAATTTCTGTCAACTCCACTACTGATCCACCCATGTGATTGATGTACGCTACTGTAGTGATGTTGTCTGATAAAACTTGAATCGTTTTTCCTTTTAGACTGGGAAGAAAGGCTCTTACACTTAGAAGAACCGCCATCAACTCTCTTACATTGGAGTGTTGGTAAGACATCTCTGGGTCCCAGAAACCCTGAGTTGTCTGTTCTTTGTAATGCCCTCCCCAACCAAGTTGGGATGCGTCTGTCACCAGCTGGCCGTCGACTTCTGAGGGTAATATTACTTTCCCATTCCATTTTGCCAATGATTCATACCACCACAAGAGATCTTTCTTGGCACATGAGTCCAGTTCTAGTTGAGATTCCCATGTATTTTTTTGTTTGATCAACTTGTACATATTTCTTAGCATTAATCTGCCTGGCAATACTGCTTTACAAATAAAATTGCACTGGCCAGCGATTTTTGACAAAACTCTAGCAGACACTGACTTTTGAGTTAACACCCTTTTAATGTCTTTCCTAACTTTAGAAATCTTAGTACTAGGTACCTTTAGCATTGGTATTCCATTATCTTGAGTTTCTAAAAGTAGGCCTAAATATTCTATTGTAGACTTAGGAATTAATATGGATTTTTCAAAGTTGATTTTCCAACCAAGGTCAGTAAGTGTGTCTACTACCACTTCAGTATCTAGTAGTAGTGTGGATTTAGGACCACATAACAGGAAGTCATCAACATAAAGTATTAACCTGATGCTGCATTCTCTTAGATACTTCACAACTGGCCTCAAAACTTTTGTAAATATATGTGGTGCAATAGAACATCCAAAATTCAAAACATTCCAAACATAATATTGGCCTCTCCATTTAAACCCAAAATATTTCCTGAAGTCACGTCTAATAAGTATATGATGAAAACCGTCTTTCAAATCAACACTAACATAAGAATCACCATTCTTTACAACGTTCGGTAAACATGATAAGTCTTCATATCGTGTCTTTGGTACTTCAATAAACTGATTGACAAATCTCATATCACTAATCAATCTGTATTTTTCTTTTCCTTTCTTTCTAGTACATCCTATAGGTGACACACATTGGGGTTTTTCTGAAACCTTACTAATGAAACCGTCATTTAGGTAATTCACTATTTTAGAGTCAATAAAACATTCTTCTTCCACACTAGATGTATAGTTCGCGAATTCACACTGTTCTGGTTCTGACAAAAATGGTATGGTCACTCCATATTTCAGCCAGCCTATTATGTACTCAGGGGTTCCAATTTTTTTCCAAGACTGTATGTTTTCTACCAAATTACACATTACATAAGTATCTATAACAGTTAAGCTTAAAGGGATAAGTTAAATTTGAGAAAAGGGGAAAAAAAGAAGGAAAAAAAAGAAGAAACAAAGTGTAACATGGTCATTCACTTCACTAGTGACAAATAACCAAACACGATCTGCAAACACTAGCACTAGGCCTAATTTATTCAACACAGTGACACTAGCACTAGGCCTAATTTATTCAACACAGTGACACTAGCACTAGGCCTAATTTATTCAACACAGTTAAGTACATACATTACATTAAACATTATTCTGTGTTATTATTATTTACGCCTTCATGTTTATTCCAGGAGTAATTGGAAGCACTTTGTGACTGATTACGCATGTAGTAATTGTTGTTGTTGTAACCGCGACCTCTACAGTTGTAATATCCCCTACTGTAGTTGTTGAAGTTATTGTAGAAGCGCCCTCTCTGATTGTCTCTATATTTTGGTTTAGTACTTGGATCATTACTAGTTATTTGCACAGCTTTTAGTAATGAATCTAATTGTTTGTCATCTAGGTTAGTTGTGCCCCGTGACAAATTTTTGAACAGTTGGGAAGTTTTGGCGCCAAACTGCCCAGACACCACTAATGCCGAATGTTCTTGGCGTAAATAATCAATGTGCGCTTTCTGAACATTAAAGATCTCTAATAGGTCATCTTGTGACGCCTGCTCATCTAAATTCCACAGTAATTTAATAGTAGTTTCCACGTATTTTGCACTATTAGCAATAACATTAGCAGTTATCTGTTCATCTCGCTTGATACCAGACTTTGAGGTACCAACACGTAATTCTTGTGGTATTTTAATACCAGACACTTTGTCCTTTATTGCTTGATATTCATCTTGAATACTACACTGATTATCTCTAGCTACTGTAGCCTGAGATATATTTCCGGTTGTTCCATTAGGGGTAGAAGGGCCGGTATTCCTTGTTGCAGACGGCAACTTTGCTCCACCATGGCGGTCATGCACGAAAAGATCTTCCCCAGACGCATCACTATCAAACCCATGTTTGGGTCTTGTGCCACTATTTTTATGCCTTTTTTCACTTTCTAGAAATTCTAGACGACTTCTAATGTCACTTTGTCCTTCTTCCACTACTTTTAGTGAGGTCTGAATGGATTTTAATAACTCATCCATCAGGAGAAGCCTGACTGCATAGCGATGCCCTACTATAACGAACAGACTGACATAATAGATGCGCAGCGGGATGCACTGCGCATCTACAACAAACCAAATATGTTTTTCTTTTGCCTTAACTTCACATATATATATGTGTGTATATATAAATATTATATTATATACAGTATATATACATATGTATATATATATATATATATATATATATATATATA
>NC_090725.1:196414862-196419862 GCF_036898095.1 Palaemon carinicauda
ATATATATATATATATATATATGAATATATATATATATATATATATATATATATATATATATATATATATATGTACATATATATGTACACACACACGCATATATATATATATATATATATATATATATATATATATATATATATATATATATATATATATATATATATATATATATATATATATGTGTGTGTGTGTGTGTGTGTGTGTGCATATATTTAGATGCCGTACTTGGTATATGTTCATTGTAATTAAGTAAATATATATATATATATATATATATATATATATATATATATATATATATATATATATATATATATATATATATATATATATATATATATGTGTGTGTGTGTGTATACATATATATACATATATATCTACCTATATATATATATATATATATATATATATATATATATATATATATATATATATATATATATATATATATATAATTATATATATGACCTGTGCAAATGGATAATGAAACGTCGGCATATGGTTTTTCTTCATTTATTACAAAAGGTTTGTTCGTAAGTACACAGTACACAACTACCCTCTCAGGTGAGGGCCTTGTCAACTTGATTGCTCACCGGTAACTAAACTCCCTTTACTACCAAAATGCAAGGTTTGCAATAATGTGTCAAGACAACCTGTTTGTGTGGAATAGTCATGAATATTGAGTTCATTTACCTTGTCGTACAACACATCTACATACAAAAATTAGGACATTACTCCTCCCCCCCCAAGTTCTTCACTTCGGGAGGAGGTGCGCGCTCGCTCTCACTAGTCAATCATATATGGAGAACACTCCAACACAGAATAGGCATGGCATATACTAAATAGAAATGCAACATAAAATATATATACAGAAATCACCCCCAAAAACAACGCATCTTCCACAAAAAAATAAAAAAATTAAATATGAAACAATATAAATAATTCCACTCATTTCTTCTTAAGACCTCTGCAACCAAAACACAGAATACCTAAATTGAGAAGAAAAAAAAAATCATAACATTGAGTCTGCATAACCTCATCAATAACTTCCCTCTGGTTGTGGGCAATACGGGCTTCTTGGGTGAGACAGGGTTGGAAATAGATATTCCTTCATCTCTTGATTTTACTTGTCCGGGTTTACGGCACAATTTCGCAACACAACTCACTACCACCGTTTCACCATTTATTTAAATCACTACAACACTTGCACTTGCAACTTTTAACCGGTGGTCACTAGCCGTTTCCCCGAGAAAATCTTTCATCTTCCTGCCCTTCTCTTATAACATTAAATATAAGGTATTCACATCTACACATTCTCTAACACCACTTATCCTCAAGACCGAACTTTAATCCCGCAGCCACTTGCCATTCGGGAACTGCCCCGGCCCCAGCAACCAGGAATCATATGAATACATGAATGATACAGCATCCGCCTGACAGATCTCACTGGACCTATTTAACCTCTGATTGTTTTTAGGTTCACTCAACAATGTTATACGTATTTCCACACTCAGCAAAAATTACCACAATATTTTACATATAAATTTAGCATCAACATAACACATTGTTATCATTACGTTTATCTAAAACACATCGAAAGAAGAAATGTGGTCTGTTCAAGCAACAACAACAGCAAGGGAAAAAAAATTATCCTCATCAACTCGAGGGATGTCACGTATGCAGGGGTAAGGAGGAACACTTTTGAAAACTGCCTCTTCATGCACCACATGTATGTGTGCCTGATGGTGTTCAGACACTGAACCGCTAACAATGCTTTTCATCACAAGTATGTTAGATTTAACCATCTTTACTCGGTACGGACCCAAGTACGCTTGCTCTAGTTTGTGTTCCCTAGGTTGTAATCGTTTCTAATACACACGATCGCCCACAAATACTTTTACCAGTGCAGTTTTGAGCTGACCATCATACTTTGAGCTGTGATTTTCATTAGCTCTTTTCAAAAGCCTTTCAGTGGTGTTAATTAGTCTCCTCAATAGATTTAATAAATATACACGGTATTGCTCAGTTTAATAATTTGGCAATTGTTGCTAATTAACGAGTACCGTATATGGTAACTCAGGATTCTGTCCATACACTAAAAAGAAAGCCGTGTCCCTGAGCGAAGCATTATATGCAATGTTCAAAGCTAGCTCAGCTGTAGGAAGCATGGCGTGCCAATGAAGGTGGCATCAGCCACTAAGTAACGCAAAATTTGCACTACTTCCCTATTATGCGACTCTACTAAGCCATTTGCTGAAGCCCTATATGCGGTCACTAAAAAGTGTCCAGTTTTTATCAAGCCCGTGACCTATTTCACCACCTTATTTATAAACTCAAGATCATTATCACTTATTGAAATTTTGGGGCAACCAAACCTAGTAATGAAAGAGCATAGCGCCTGGGCTAATGAATTTGCAGATTTATCCAACATTGCGTAAGTATGATTGTACCGAGTAAATGCATCCACAAATACACATATATAGTTATGTAGTGTTAACTCAGTAGGAAATGGTCCTACTATATCCATATGCACTCTATAAAACTTCATGGGAACAACCGGCCACTTTCTGGCTTCCAGTACAGTGTTTTTATGTTCTTTGAAACAGTTACAAGCATGACAACTTTTTATATAATTCTCTATACATTTTTTCATTCCTAACCAAAAGAAGGATTCACGTGCTCTCCTTAATGTTCTATCAATCCCTAAATGCCCTGCATACGGACTTGATGTACAATGTGGATGGCTCAATTAATCAAAGAGGGAGGAAGAACTACCAGTGCACAAAATTCCCCTCCCCTCTTCTCGTAAGCACAATATAAGACATAATTTTCAATGAAAAATTTCTCACGAGGCATATTCAGAAATGACGATAATTCTCCGATTACCCTTTAATCACTGCTCGTACTCTTTCCATCCATTCCTCTTTTTTCTGTCCCTCTCGGACTTCTTTCATGTCCCAACCTTCCAAGTCAATCAAAGCTGCATCATCAGAGCATTCATTCTGGACACCGCTAGTCATGTCCTTGGTCATCCACATATATTCCCCTTCGCCATTCGTATCTCTCACTCTCTCCCTCTCTCTCTCTTGCCCTCTCCAGTCTACTGCAAGTGCATCGTGAGAACTCTCATCTCGTTCTCTATTTTCTCTATTATGATGGGTGTCTTCACTATTTTGGTTACGTTCTTCGTTCCTCTTCTGAGCCCTAGTTGTTACTTCTATTACTGCAACTCTAGAGAGAGCATCAGCTACCTTGTTAGCTTTACCTTTTATGTAGTGAAACCCCTTTAATTAAACTCTAACAATCTTTCAATCCATCTTGCTTGATTAGAGGTCAAATGATTTTTATAATACTAATCACGTAAGGGGCGATGGTCACTTTGCAACCCAATCGACTGACCTAATAAAAAGAACCGATACCTCTCTAAAACCCAAAGAAGGGCCAAAGCCTCTCGATCGAATGTACTATAATTCTTTTCTGCCCCTTTTAATGCCCGGGAAAACAAATGGGTTGCTCTCTGCCTTTATCATCTCATTGAGAAACTACGCCACCAATAGCTACACTACTCGCATCTGTTATTACTAAAAACGGGCGATCAAATCTAGGATATGCGAGTAATTCATTGCTAGTTAAGGCAGCTTTCAAATGGTTAAAGGCCCTTTTTTCTTCCTCTCCCCAATTTATTACTTTTTTTTCTTTAAAGCATCTTAGGGTCTCGCTGTCTCTCCAAAACCTCTTATGAATTTACATTAATACCCAGCGAGCCCAAGGAACCCAGCTACTTCCTTAGAATTATATGGCCTGGGGAAATCTGTAATAGCTGCTACTTTACTGGGGCAGGGTTGGATAACTTCTGGGGTTATTATGTAACCTAAAAATTCGACCTGTTTACAGAAAAATTTGCACTTTGACAAATTTATTTTCATACCATTATGTCGCAATGTTTCTAAAGCTTTACAAATATTATCATTATGTTATCGGCCGTTTTCCCTGTAATTATGATATCATCTAAATAAACAAGAACATTATGGCCAAATAAGGGTGACAAAACCGCCATCAATACTCAAGAAAAATGACTTGGAGTTTTTTTAACACAGAAAGGAAGAAAATTAAACTGAAATAATTGATCGTCAGCTATAATTGCCGTTTTACATTTACTGTCTTCCTGAATGGGTATTTGATAGTTCCCAGATTTTAAATCAACAGTTGTAAAATATTTGCTATCCCGTACTTTCACAAGTAATTCTTTGTTTGAGGGCAATGGGAATGCATTATCTTTAGTGACTGCATTCAATTTCCTATAATCAACACACAATCTTACCTAGCCATCCTTTTTCCTAACAGCTACAATTGGAGAAGCCCAGGGGGATTCGCTCTCCTTGATTATCCCTTGTTCCATTAATTTATTAATTTCCCTTTCTATCTCTCCCTGGAAATGAATGGGTACCTCATAAGGCCTTGACCTGATCGGCTCCGCCTGCCCAGTTTCAATGCTAAAGGGAAATCGATCAATCCTCCCGAGTGGCTCATCTCCAATTGCAATTACATCGCAATAATTATTGACAATATCACTAACTACAGGCTGATATTCTGAGGGACATAATTTTCGCGCTTGCATAATCTAATTCTCAGTGCATTCGTCTGCGCGGGCAATTTCACATAATTCTAATTCACACACAGAATCCCCTCCTAAAACAACTTTTTTATTTGACAAATTAACTATCGTTATATCAGCTCTGTTCTCTCTAATTTCTGTAAAGCCCTCTAGTATCATATGGGCCCAATTGTCCTGGGGTTTAACAACTACCTTGGTTCCTTCCACTAGAGGGCGACACGGGATCACAGATATTCTCTTAAGGGTCTGGGGGGACAACACTTCTCCTCTCTCAGGTACGGCTGTTACCCTACCTAAATGTCTCTCCGAGCTAACACACGTACTTTCTGTCTCATGACTTTCTATCGGCAAAATTTACCCTCCTGCTTTAACTGTTATTGT
>NC_090725.1:196424862-196427362 GCF_036898095.1 Palaemon carinicauda
ACGAAATGCATTTAATACCGAATTCTATCTTGGGAAATACATATCCACTTGGAATTCATTTTATGGTAACAGCTTCTGGCCGGGTGGTGATTCGAACCACCACCTGTACGGCTAGAAACTATGCTTGGCAGGGACCCTATCGACTCAGCTATCAAGAGAGACTAAAAGTTTATGACAAGTCCCCCTACATATTCCTGTCGAATTCAGGATTCTGTTCATAGACTTGAAATAGACCCATCTCCACCATGATAGCTGAATCGTGAGTTTGCAACACGTGGTTATTTTAATGAACATATATCACAAGCACACGTGATTTTAATTAATGTAAATATTACCCACGAAATGCATTTAATACCGAATTCTATCTTGGGAAATACATATCCACTTGGAATTCATTTTATGGTAACAGCTTCTGGCCGGGTGGTGATTCGAACCACCACCTGTACGGCTAGAAACTATGCTTGGCAGGGACCCTATCGACTCAGCTATCAAGAGAGACTAAAAGTTTATGACAAGTCCCCCTACATATTCCTGTCGAATTCAGGATTCTGTTCATAGACTTGAAATAGACCCATCTCCACCATGATAGCTGAATCGTGAGTTTGCAACACGTGGTTATTTTAATGAACATATATCACAAGCACACGTGATTTTAATCAATGTAAATATTACCCACGAAATGCATTTAATACCGAATTCTATCTTGGGAAATACATATCCACTTGGAATTCATTTTATGGTAACAGCTTCTGGCCGGGTGGTGATTCGAACCACCACCTGTACGGCTAGAAACTATGCTTGGCAGGGACCCTATCGACTCAGCTATCAAGAGAGACTAAAAGTTTATGACAAGTCCCCCTACATATTCCTGTCGAATTCAGGATTCTGTTCATAGACTTGAAATAGACCCATCTCCACCATGATTTACATTAATTAAAATCACGTGTGCTTGTGATATATGTTCATTAAAATAACCACGTGTTGCAAACTCACGATTCAGCTATCATGGTGGAGATGGGTCTATTTCAAGTCTATGAACAGAATCCTGAATTCGACAGGAATATGTAGGGGGACTTGTCATAAACTTTTAGTCTCTCTTGATAGCTGAGTCGATAGGGTCCCTGCCAAGCATAGTTTCTAGCCGTACAGGTGGTGGTTCGAATCACCACCCGGCCAGAAGCTGTTACCATAAAATGAATTCCAAGTGGATATGTATTTCCCAAGATAGAATTCGGTATTAAATGCATTTCGTGGGTAATATTTACATTAATTAAAATCACGTGTGCTTGTGATATATGTTCATTAAAATAACCACGTGTTGCAAACTCACAATTCAGCTATCATGGTGGAGATGGGTCTATTTCAAGTCTATGAACAGAATCCTGAATTCGACAGGAATATGTAGGGGGACTTGTCATAAACTTTTAGTCTCTCTTGATAGCTGAGTCGATAGGGTCCCTGCCAAGCATAGTTTCTAGCCGTACAGGTGGTGGTTCGAATCACCATCCGGCCAGAAGCTGTTACCATAAAATGAATTCCAAGTGGATATGTATTTCCCAAGATAGAATTCGGTATTAAATGCATTTCGTGGGTAATATTTACATAAATATACATATATGTATATATATAGATATAGATATATATATATATATATATATATATATATATATATATATATATATATATATATATATATATATATATATATATATATGTATATATATATATATATACATATATATATATATATATATATATATATATATATATATATATATATATATATATATACATATATATATATATATATATATATATATATATATGTATATATATATATATATATATATATATATATATATATATACATATATATGATACACTACTAGCTTCAGACATTGAGATGTAATCGTCTAACATTTAGAAGCCAAACGAGTATATATATATATATATATATATATATATATACATACATATATATATATATATATATATATATATATATATACATATATATATATATATATATATATATATATATATATATATATATATATATATATATATATATAAATATATATATTTATGATACACTACTAGCTTCAGATTATGGGATGTAATCGCCTTACATTCCGAAGTCAGTGAGTATATATATATATATATATATATATATATATATATATATATATATATATATATATATATATATATATATATATATATATATATACATATATATATATATATATATATATATATATATATATATATATATATATATATGTACATATATATATATATATATATATATATATATATATATATTTATATATATATATATATATATATATATATATATATATATATATATTTATATGCACATATACATACATATATATATATATATATATATATATATATATATATGAATATATATATATATATATATATATATATATATATATGTATATAATTGTGTATTTATATATATATATATATA
>NC_090725.1:196447362-196454862 GCF_036898095.1 Palaemon carinicauda
TATCTAATGACATTTTGGTCAAAATAAACCAGCATATGATGATCGTCTCAAAGGGATTTGTTAGTGAAGCTTTGACATCTCTCTGGCAAGGATTAAGTTACAGACTATTGGTCCGAGAGGAGTACTGAATATATATTTGCCAATCCGTTCAAGTTACTTTTACCCAAAGTCACAATATAAACCTAAGATGTGGTCTATTTACATTAATACTGTATTATTCTCTTTTCTAAAATTTGACTCAATCTGAAATAATCACGAAACTGACAGCTAAGGGATCTAATTCTCTTGAATATATATGATGTATTCTTTGGGAATATCACTGTAGCCAAATATCCCTTAGAAATCTACCAATAGGAACCTTCCATCAGGACGACATGGCTATCTCACCCAAAAATAAATGTTTCGCTGCACTCAAAAACCGTTTTTCTGGCCATTATATAAAAACACATTATAACCCCAAATACTGATGGAGGATGGGATATTTTTCTTTATTTCCATTTTCACAGTGCGTGTTCCATTTTCCAGACCACTCGCTCTCCCATGAGAAAAAGTATTATGTCTGAGATGAAGTACTTTCCCATACTGTTCGAGGACGCTAATTAAAAGGGATTGTTCTATATCAAAATGTGCATAACGTATTGATACATAAGTATATGCACTGCTCAAATTTACTACTAGTGCCTTATCACCATTATCGAAATGAATCATTTTGTCTTCGTACTCTCGTATGAAGAAATCAAAAACCTTCTCTTCAGTAAATTTTACAGCCACTTTGTTATTTGGTATGTTCTGAAACCCTCGTATATCTTTTTCACTTATTTCTAACTTATCAAATATGACATCTAGTCCTTGGTTCAAGTCTCGCAGACATTGCAAAGTTGTTTGCCATCATAGTCTGGTAAAAAACGCTCCGTTTTCTATGATGACGTCATATAGCCTGAGGCGACATGAAACCTCCGGCTTGGTGATTCTTGGAGGTGTATCGAGGTAATGTAATTCCAATAATAGAAACAATGACACAAATAAGTTTACTTGATCACTAATTACTTCACTGATATCTTACTCACAAGTTGTAGTCCAAATTCATAAGAAAAAGGCTCGGAAAACCGTCTCAAAATCACAAGATGAGCAGAGCGTTCCAAATAGCGTTTGTAAACAACCAAAACTTCTTCTTCCCGAATCCACGACATTTAGACACTACCAACAACCCATCAAGAGATATATATTTTCATTCAAAGCCCACTGCATATAATCCAGATGAATTCAGGAATCTGTACATGGAATTGAAATTAAACCAATCCCAACTATGATAGCTCATTAATGAGTTTACATCACGTGACTATCTATGATGATCCTTTGTGTCTAATACACGCGACTTTCGAATTTGATTTATATATATATATATATATATATATATATATATATATATATATATATATATATATATCCACTGAATTTTTTTAATGAAAAATACTTCAGGCTGTGGAAAGGACTAAGCCTTTGAGTCGAAAAAATCTCCAGCAGTATACACTACCAAATAGCCACCCATAGGGACACAAGTTCATTTCAAATCACATTATATATTTCTGTACAATTCAGGAATATGTACACCCAGCAACAAAACAGGTGTTGCCTCGCCAGACCCAACTTGGATACACTATGCCATTCTTGCCCTGAAAGGTGGCCTGACGTTTAATCAACCAAGACATAGTTAGGATCATTGTCTACGTGTTTAGGAAGGATCGAATGTGAGGTGGGGGGGTGGAAAATTACCGATATCAATCAAAAGAAAAGTGAGGATTAATGATGTGTATATATATATATATATATATATATATATATATATATATATATATATGTATATATATATATATATATGTATATATAAATGTATATGTATATATATATGTATATATATATATATATATATATATATATATATATATATATATATATATATATATATATATATATATATATATATATATATATATTTTATACATATATATAATATAATATTTTATATATATGTATATATACATATATATAATATAATATTTTATATACATATATATATATATATATATATATATATATATATATATATATATATATTTATCTATATATATATATATATGTGTGTGTGTGTATATATATATATATATATATATATATATATATATATATATATATATATATGTGTGTGTATATATATATATATATATATATATATATATATATATATATATATATATATATATATATATATATATATATATATATATATATATATATATATATATATATATATATAATTATGAAAGAGATAGAGAGGTCTTATCTCTAATGCTATCGTTTTCGAGAATAGTTATCGAAAAATATAATCACACCGATACATTTGAACTGCTTATAATATTTTTATATGGAACATCCTGAAATATTGTGAGAACTGATTATTCCAACTAATATGCGTCAGAATATATTCTTTGTTTGTATTATCCTAACAGCTCTCTCTCTCTCTCTCTCTCTCTCTCTCTCTCTCTCTCTCTCTCTCTCTCTCTCTCTCTCTCTCTCTCTCTATATATATATATATATATATATATATATATATATATATATATATATATATATATATATATATACATATATATATATATATATATATATATATATATATATATATATATATATATATATATATATATGTATATATTACCTGTATCCAATATATCATGTTATTTGGATGTGCCCAAGGATCACACAAAACCGCTAACTACTTTGCAAGCTTGTGTTGGATTTGTATTACTTTTGGGTGAAGATCCAATGTTCAGAATATGTTCAGTGACCACCTAAAATCAATGTTAGAATGATATATATCCGTTTTTCTTGCGAGTTGGAATCATTAAATTTATATGTTATCAATAAAAGTATTGCCATTATCCTCATCATCACTTTTTAAATGTCAATAAGCAAACCTCGTAAAGCCATACATTTAAGATCATCCAATTGCCACCTCTCCACAATCATCTTTAACACCCCACCTGGTTACATCCTTCTACCCCTATCCCCAATGTTTGAGGTTTAAAGGTCTCGCAGTTATGATAAGACTCTTCTAGTGGAAGCTTTTTTGTAAATGAAAAACAAAATACTAAGATGACGATATTTCATACAGTTTGCTTTCCAGGTGTTTACAATCATTTCAAAACTATGAATAACGAAATAAATATGCAAAAAAAGACTGATTGAACGGATATCGAGAGTAATAGATTTCTTGAAGGGTTTACCTTTTTCCTTGGAGAGGGTGAAGCCAGCTAGAGTCGAACCTTTGAGCATTGAGCATTTTCACCTATGAAGGGGGTTCGCTAGGAAGTGAGCGACTTGCCCAGACAATTTGATTGATTGAGTGATGATTCATTACGAGTTTTCTGTCATCCTGACATCTAATTTTATTGACGCCGAATCATATAATTTGAGTAAACTATGTGTTGATAGTATAAGCTTTTATACCCTACATCCCATATACAACATCACTATAATAATGCACCAATGAACACTTTCATTGCATGGCATTCCACATCTCTTATTTTCACCAAATCACTTCTAAAACAGTATAAATTATGTTAGCTGATGATGCATTTCAAATCTCCAACCTTAAACTAATATAATATATATATATATATATATATATATATATATATATATATATATATATATATATATATATATATATAGCAAATAATACTCTTTTCTGTAAGAGGGCTGGAGCCAATTACCCGTGACAAAAACTGACCCTAACCACAGCAAGCTACGTGGCTCATGATCGAATTCAAAGGAAAACTGAAATCAACAACTAAACCCTTAAACCTTATTACCGTCGAAATTTTGAACACAAGATCACCTATTAATGATTGGTGACCCAATAGGTGCTATTTGAAACGATGCATTATTAGCGCCTATATATAATACATACAGTGTGTATGTATGTGGGGAGAGAGAGAGAGAGAGAGAGAGAGAGAGAGAGAGAGAGAGAGAGAGAGAGAGAGGTACTGCCAAGGAAAATGCATACGAAAGAATATTTCCGTGTTATGAATATTAATATGAATAGTCAGTTCCAATATTGTTCAAGAAAATTTTATATAGAGATAGGATAGGAAAATTCAAATAAAATGTTATGAAAAAATATCTTAATGACTTAGTTTCGAAATAATTTTAGATTACAATTGTTAAAAGAATAAAAAGAATTTCTCTCTTTTCATATATATTTCATTCATCATATTTCCTTGAGTGATATCGGTAATTTCCCTCCTCATATTCGAACCATCCTAACGCTCGTTTTTTTTTTAAATTTCGGCCACCTTTCAGGACCAAAAAGGGCATGATCTCTCGATGTCAGGGTCTGCCCAGGTGACACCGGTTTTGGTGTTGGGTACATAGACTTTAAATCAAACAAAAGTACTAATTAGTGACATTGGTGGCTAGTTTATAAATAAGTGGATGGATCAGTCACGGACATGATGAATACTCAACATTATTCAGTGACTACATAATTATAGACTCTCAGGTAATGGCTTTGAAGAATCCCATATTAGGGACTTGGTACCAATCTTATCTTACATAGTGGTAGGTGAACTCCTCGCCGAATATTTAGTCAATTTGTAATCAAAGTCACTGCCAAGCAGGTAAGCAAGAGTTCTTAGATCACTAATACCATATCCAACACATGTGAGTAAATTGACATTCACAGAAGCAATCAATTTATGGAAAACCAACTTCGGCGAAATGTCTCGCTGAAGACGTAGATTTTGTTCCCTTCAACCTTATGCATGTGTGATCTGATGCCGGTTTTATGGCAAAACAAGTCTGTTCTAACCAAAAACTGGATGTCTTGTAACTCACATGTTTATGTGTACACTTTATCTTGATAATAGACAGTGGCTTTCAGAGGGATTTCTGCTGTATAACATTCTGAAATGCGAAACTTTTATACACATCTTTGTATTGCTTCTGACCACATACAACACATATTGTTGAGTAAATGCCAAAGGTGTTATGGAACTCTCGGTTTTTAGTCTTTGATCTGGTATACCTCCTTCAATTATCATCATCAGTTACTCTGCTGATATTGCTAGCTCAAGTACAGGATGACAAACTTTGCTCTGTATTTCCGTCTCGTCTTTGCTATTGGGTGTACTTCATGTAACAGTTATTGCTCATGTAGTAAAAAAACTAGGATGGATTTCCATGCAGATGCCTTTAATGCATATAGTCTTTTCTAATTTATACTGCTTGAAGTATGTATGGTTGACCATTTTCAGTACTTGTTTCCTTATAGTGTGTATCTTATGGAATATTATATATTTCTCAGTCTCTTTCAGATCATCTTCTGCTCTTCAGTAGAATACTGTTCATCTTGTCAACCTTTGACTTGAAACAGAAAGAACTTTATTGTTATTTAACATACATGTAAGGTGTAAAATCTAGAGATGTGCTTATCGAAATTGGTGTCGGTATCGGTAATATCGGCTTTCTTTGTGATTATCGGTATCGGTATTGACCACTGTCATAACCCCGTTATCAGTATTGGTATCGACCACTGTCATAACCCCAGTATCCGTTTCTGTATCTGCCTCCACCATGAGTATCTGGTATCGGTATCGGCCAATCAGGAATGAGCTTCAACTGCCGATAATCTTTTACTGATACTTTTGGTTATTCAAACATCAAGGCTTCCCTTGATGTGCAGAATAAAACACTATTAGGGAGAAATTCACTGAGATTGAGCATTGTATTTTTTTTTTATTATTCTTTTTTAGTTAAAGCTACCCTTTTAGCTCCTCGCACTAGGATTAAATTTTCTTATGCAAATAATTCATTACTCTATTTAAGGGATGTGGTTGGACTGATAGTAAGATATTCAGCAATAAAAAATCCTATAGGGGAAGGCATTATATTTAAGATTATATTGTGTAATTGGTATTGACATGGCCATAGTTTAACATGTTTCAAATAAAAATATTTTTTTTAAACACTGTTTATGGCAAATAGATACCACAATGTGCTTGGCTTGTACTGTTTATTAAATAGGCCCTATGATGCATCAAACACTGCATTGCATACAATGGAGAGTTTCAAAGGTCATTCATCTAGTCAATATTATACTGTTATTGTAATCATTAGAAAGAATTTCTAAAATATTGGAGTATCGGCTAGTATCGGTATTGGTATTGGTGTTTTCTCTAGTATTGGTATTGGTATCGTTCTAGAAAAATATTTGGTACCGGTATTGATATCAGTATCGGCCTCCAAAATGGTATCAGGACATCTTAAGTAAAATCTTTGAAATAATGCACAACATTATGTAATGCATATTAGAAGATATGTTTTACAATATCTATAGTTGTGTATTTTGGTAACTCTTTTAAATATTCAAGATTGCTGCTTCACCTAGAATATTTAACCATGAAATATGATATTCTCCATGCCCAAAAACCTATGCATATACAATCACATCATCATTATACAAGTGTTAGTCGTCATACAATGGTCTATCATTTTGCTCCCAGCAGCAGTGTTAGGCGTCTATATAAAATGATGATCTTCCAAGTTCCTACCATGATCCAGCACGTCTGCCCAAGATTTTGTTTTTACTCCTAAAATGGTCTCTTACATCAAACATTTGAGTAAGTTAGGGGACCTACAAGTGCAAACAGGGCCCCCTCAGCAACTAGAATATAGGGGGAGATGGTGATAATGATGATGATGGCGACTATAGATGCTGGCAATCATTTAGTATTGCATTCACTTCTACACAATGTTCTGAGATAGAATATGGTCCCACAGATTGTCCCTTTGATTATTTTTGAGGTTATCTCAATATAAATGCTATATTATTCTCAAAGTATAAATTATTTTTAGCGAATGAAATAAAAGAATTGAGGTATTTATATATTGATATCTTTGGATGTGAAAAAGATCAATATCTCTCCAAAGGTATAGCATGAAGCGTTTTACAATGCTCTTTTGGCAACAAAGAAAAATATTAAGGGTAGAATCGTTATTTTAACGGTAGAGTGAATAGCTTCGATTGTTGTGATTTTTCAGCCATTCATAACTTGAATGTAAAGGCTTTAACTGGGTTTTATTTTTATCAACGGACGCTTTTTAGGTGAACAGGGTTATTCAGTCTTTATCATTTATTTACTTGTTGTGTCTTGTGCCTTAATATTTTGCTCTGTATTTCATTAAATGCCTATTGGATGAAATATGTTCAAATTAATAAGTATGCATGCAAATACTTTTTTAGGTATAACAACATACTTCCTGCTTATCAATTTCAGTTTCGATTATTTTTTATTTACGGTAAACCTATGTGAAATATTTTTATCTAAAACGATTGTCTTAGGATTTTATTTTTCAATGTAAATGGATCTACCTGACTATGTACCTTCATAATTCCTTGATGCTTATGGAGGTATAGACCCAAATGGTATTTTTCCTTTG
>NC_090725.1:196459862-196477362 GCF_036898095.1 Palaemon carinicauda
TTTCTTTTTTTTTATTACAAATTATATCTACTTTAGTTTTAAACATATTCTTAAAAAATTCATAAGGCTTCATATTGCCGGGTTCTAGTGTATTTCAAGCAATACCTTTGGATTTTCCGTCACACAATGTTTTCTTTTATTTATTTATTCATATGAAATTAAAATATAATCTAAAATTTTTCTTAAATAAAAAGAGGGTTTATAAGGTTATATAAAGTGTTTATTTTAATACGCTTATAATAACTACTAAGAGGGATATTTTAATTTCTTTTAATGTGGGAAAAAAGATTTTGAGAAACCAAAAAACAAGAAAAAGGGGAAAATCAGTAAATACAGCTATTCATGCAATTCAAGTAAAATATGGGGAAATATTTCATTTATAAGCCTACACACAAGCAAACTGTTTAAATCCCAAAGTTATAGTTCACGAAGGAGCTCAGATCCCGCCGATACCCTTAAGAGTTATTTTAGCATGGTGACGACTTAATTAGTTTTGATATTACTCACATAAAAAAGAGTCAGCATATATATATATATATATATATATATATATATATATATATATATATATATATATATATATATGTGTGTGTGTGTGTGTGTGTGTGTGTGTGTTGTGTCTGTGTGAGCATGTGTGTGAGTGTGTGTGAGTGTGTATATGTGTTTCCATTATTCTGACCTCTCCCCTTTTCTCGGGTAGGGGCTAGAGAGTAGTCATATCCTGTTGATAGACAGAGCCGTAACCTACCTTATTTAAAGGCAGTCTGGCCAACTGATGTTATGTCGCAATCTAACATCTGTCGCCCTTTGCCGTTTCCCACACTTTTATACGAAGCTGAATATGAGCTCGAGTTCTCTATTATCCTTTAAGATGTTATTGGAAATACGCATATTAGTTTATAGTTTTATTACAGCTTCAATTTCACTCATGAGCTAGGTATCCAACATTTTCTAGTCACCTATTTCCATTACGGTAGTCATCCTCATATTCTCATTTTTTCTTTTGCTTGTAACACCGTTTTTTTTTTTTTTTTTTTACGAATGTTGTCTTTTTATTTCATATATGTGTAAAAGCTTAGTGGGAAAAAATGAACCCTTTATTCTTGATGCCATGGCAAGAATTTTTTTTTTTTTTTTGGTATACTGCTTTTATTACTAAAACTATTTTCCCTTCCTTTAGAAATTTTCTCTCCAATCCCCAAATAAAATAAAACTGTAATGCTGCAATAAGTTAGGCATTTTGCGTTTTATTGAGGCTTATACACACACACACACCCACACACACACACACACACACACATATATATATATATATATATATATATATATATATATGAATATATATATATATATATATATATATATATATATATATATATATATATATATATATATATATATATATATATATATATATATATATATATATATATATATATATATATATATATATATATATATATATATATATATATATATATATATATATATATACCATCATCATCATCTCCTCCTTGCCTATTGACGCGCAGGGCTTCCTTTAGATTTCACCAGTCGTTCCTATCTAGAGCCTTTAATTCATCATTTCATACTTCACGTATCATAGTCCTCAGCCATGTAGGTCTGGGACTTCCAACTCTTCTAGTTCCTTGTGGAGCCCAGCTGAACGTTTGGTGAACTCGTCTCTTTTGTGGCCTGCTATCCTCACTATGATCTCATCCACATATGGCAATCGAGTAACCTCTCTTATAGATTAATTTCTAATCCTGTCCTTCCATTCAACTCCAGATATCCTTCTGAGGGCTTTGTTCTCAAATCTAGTAAATCTATTGGAGATTGTTTCATCGTCATACCATGACTCATGTCCATAGAGTAACACCGATCTCACTAAACTGATATATAGCCTGATTTTTATATGTAATTTCATGCTTGATTTGCAAATCTTAATTAACCTAGCCATTGTCTGATTTGCTATTCTTAATCTTTCACTAAACTCTAATTCTAAAGACCCTGTATTGGAGATCATAGTTACTGAATACTTTAATGATTCTACCTCATTAATCCTTTCTTCTTCCAATGATATTTCATCTTCCATTGCATACTTCGTTCTACTCATCTCTGTCTTTCTTCTATTTATCTTCAGCCCAACCTTGTGTGATAATTCTTGCATTTTGGTAAGTAAGCATTGCAAACCCTGTGGTGTTCTACTAACAAGGACAGCATCATTAGCATACTCTATGCCTGCTAAATTCCTATCACCAATCCATTCCCATCCTTCTCCTCCATCTCCAACCGTTCTACACATTACAAAATCCATGAGGAGGATAAACAACATAGGGGACAATACATTACCTTGATGTACTCCACTGTTCACTGGAAAATCATTTCTTAAGATTGCATTAACATTAACTTTGCAAATGCTATGCTCATGAACAGACTTAATAAAATTTACATATTTAAGAGGAATTCCATAATAATGCAGTACTCTTCTGCACATCTCTCAGCTTTTCATCAATCTTTCTCTCTAGTCTCTTGAGAATAAGCATACTATATATTTTCATAACAACTGACGTAAGTGTTACGCCTCTATGATTATTACAATCAATTAGTTTTCCCTTTTTTTGTCATTTTCACCAACATTCCTAACTCCCGGTCATCAAGTTTCGCCTGTTAATGATACATTCTACAAAATAATTTTGTTTGTACTCTTGGAGTCACTTCATTTTCAGCCAGTATTATCTCGACAAGTATTCCATCGTATCCAGGGGCTTACCATCTCTTAAGTGTTTTGAGGATAGCTTTGACTTCAAACACACTGAATTCATTCATGGGCACATCAAGGTCTTCCTCAGCTTCAGGTATATCAATCAAATTATTCCCTTCATATCTCCTATTTATAACCTCACTAAAGAGTTCCATCTAACGTGTTCTTTCTTCGCCGACTGTTGTTATAACAGATCCATTCTCTTTTTGATGGGTAAACGTTTCTTCTTCCTGAGTATATATATATATATATATATATATATATATATATATATATATATATATATATATATATATGTATATATATATATATATATATATATATATATATATATATATATATATATATATATATATATATATATATATATATATATATATGCCTTGCTCTGAAGTTTCCTTACCAATCCCCTTACAATGTGTTTCTCTCAGGGTCAAGATATCCAAAATATTTCATATATTCACGTTCCACTTGCTGTATCTTCCCAATCTGATTCATGGTTCTAACATTCATATTACATATTTCAAATTCTTTTTAGTATTTATAAACCGTGAGGTTCTTAGCACTCCGCTACGCCTGGGACTGGGGACCATTCTTTCATATTCTCTTTCTATGACTGACTAAAGCTATTGAGTATTCATTGACAGTTTATCCATTGCCTCAAACCCCATCCGTCACCCTACTGCCTGTGACTTCATCGAGATTTAGGGACACATTTCCTCCACACCCAAAGCTCTCATTACTCCACCAAGTTGTTCATCCGCTTATACGAGTATAACCGTTAGTAAACATGGATCGCTAAGATATACTGCCTTTATATATATATATATATATATATATATATATATATATATATATATATATATATATATATATATATATATAGGACTAGCGAAATACGTAAATTCCCGATATTCAAAACTTACCTGCCTTATATTACAAAATCTGATACACAGGAGAAAAACCTTAAAGCTGTAGGAATAATACGCAACTCCCGGACGATAATATATATGAACACTGAATATCCTGAATATGTAAAGGTCCCTTTACTTTACACTCAGAACAGAACTGGGTGATTACTTTAATGTTAACAGGATCTATTCCTAAGTCAACCTCCTACTTCTGTTCTTAGTCAAGAGATACGAACAAGGCACTGGAATAAGTATTGTTGATTGAAATAATACGCAATTTACAATATACATATATATATATATATATATATATATATATATATATATATATATATATATATATATATATGTATGTATATATATATATATATGTATATATTTTATAAGATAATTAACAATTAAAAAATAACCCCCCCCCCAAAAAAAAACTCGAAATATTAAATCTGAACTAGACCTTAGACTAATATAAAATGATACTTTGAAAAGTTATATAATCAATTATTCCACTACAAAATCAGTTTATAAAAATATCTAATTATAACAGTTAATGAAAAAAGTTGACACTTTAACACAGTAGACATTAAATTAAATTTACACTTACATATACATAACTGTTTTTCTTATGTCCTTAGGCTCCCACAAGGTTACCGAATGGTTAAACAAAATTAAATACATTCACTGTTTAACCTAATCTCTCAGGGCCCGTCACAAAAAACAATTATTTTTTTATAATATACCTGTACTCACATATACGCACTTCTTATATCTTAAACTACAAATATTCAAATGTTTGAACAAACACAATTCACATTTGAGAGAAAACACTATGCAGGTTGGAGAGAAAATATTATGCACGTTGGAGAGGAAAAACTATGCATGTTGGAGAGGACATATGTAGTGGCTGAATAGATGCTGGTATGAGGATTATTGGACATGGGATCTTCTGTGGGTCAAGGTTGATCTCTTCTGTTTCCTATGTATTGCTTAGCTCTTATATATATACTTAATTCACTCTAAAAACTTCTTGTAAATCATTCTCACAGACGGGTGTAGGGGTGGGGGGGGGGGTGAGCGGCATTGCTCTAGTGGTGTAAGGTTTCAAACTTGATATTTTGGAAGTAAGGTACTATTGTGACATGCGAGATAACTCTCTCCGTTAACTTCACCTACCTCTTCTCGTAACATTAAAAAATAATTAAACTTTAGTATAGAATATGTATGCAACTTCCAACCATGTGGAAAAAGGATGCAATCCCTAGCGTTTTTGATACAGCATACCTTTTAATAACTTTACATAAGACTTCGTAAAAAAAAAAAAACTTTGAGAAATGAAAATTTAATCTTTAAAATAACGTAAATTGACATATACCGAACTCAATAAAAATGAAACTAAATTAATGACGAAACTCTTATGTAATTTACATATATTACTTATCCCTACGTGAGTGGGACCAACTTTACGAGCTGCCTAACATCTCTTAAATACACAAATGAAATATGTGAATAAAACTAATCTACTCTCATGAAGACCAGCCTCGTAAGAATATATATGTGTGTGTGTCTCTCTCTCTCTCTCTCTCTCTCTCTCTCTCTCTCTCTCTCTCTCTCTCTCTCTCTCTATATATATATATATATATATATATATATACATATATACATTTATATAAATTATATATATATATATATATATATATATATATATATATATATATATATACATATATATATATATATATATATATATATATATATATATATATATATATTTACATATATATAACATATATATATATATATATATATATATATATATATATATATTTATATATTTATATATATATATATATATATATATATATATATATATATATATATATATATATTTATTTATATATATATCATCATCATAATCATAATCATCATCATCATCATCATCATAGGCTGTTACTAATCCACTGTATAACAAAGGCCTCAGACATGTCTTTTAATTTGAGTATGGTCTTTCTGTGCTAGTTCACACCCGCAAACTCTCATAATTTGTCTATCCATCGTCTTCTCTTTCTTCACTGGCTTCTTTGACAATCTCTATTGATCCATTCCGTTACTCCTAATGTCTATCTATTGTCTGTCAATCTCATTATATGTCCTTCCCATGTCCATTTCTTTTTCTTACATTTCGTTAGAATATCCTATACTTCAGATTGCTCTTGTATGCATGTTGCTCTTTTTCTGTCTTTAGGTGTTAATCCTATCATTATTTTTTCTATAGCTCTTGCAGTTTAAACTGGGTTATATTCAAGGCTTTAGTAAGGCTCAAAGTTTCTGATGCATAAGTTGATACTGTTAGGACGATCTGATTAAATACTTTTATTTTTAGAGAAAGTGGCATTTTACTTTTCATAATCTTATTTTGTTTACCAAATACTCTCCATCCCATATGTATCCATCTTTAATTTTGGTCCCGAGTCCTGGGAAAACACAGTTTGTCCAAGACACGCATATTCATTTACAATCTCTAGAGGCTCGTCCATTACTCTTATTATTTGTTATTTTTGCATTTTAATTGAACATTATCTTAGTTTTATTAATCTTCCTTTTCAGTCCTACAATTTAGCTTTCTCTAATCAAATCTTTTTTCATATTTTGTAATTCCTCTCATTATTCACTAAAAAAAACTATGTCTTCTGCAAATCTTAAGTTGTTAAAGTATTTTCTATTGATATTATATCCTATATTTTCCAATTTTAATTCCTAGAAATTCCTCCTAGGCATGCTGTAAATAATCTAGGAGAGATTTTTTGTCCCTGCCTAACTACTTCATCAGTCGGAATTTTCTCACCATCTTTATGTAGTTTTAGTATTGCTGTACTTACTGTGTAGATGTCTTCAAATGTTCTAACATAAGATTCTCCTATTCCTTGGTTTTGAAGGGCTTACTTTACTGATCAGATTTTGACAGAATCAAAGCTTTCTAATAATCTTTAATTGCTATACATAGTGTTTTTCCATAGTTTGTTAAATTTACAATTAGTTGGTTAATCATATAGATATGATCAGTTTTTGAATACCCACTTCTAAAGCCTGGCTGCTTTTTAGGTTGATTAAAGTCAATCAGTCTTTCTATTTGGCCTAATATGATCTTTGTAAATATTTTATATATTTTTGAGAATAAACTAATTTTCCGGCAATTTTTTTTAGAACTTTTGTGTCTCCATTTTATTGAATACGTATAATGATAGAGTCTTTCCAAACTATAGTTTTGGGGAATTCTTGCAGACATTTGGAGTAGAGTTCAATGAAGATGCAGAGATATTAGATAAGGGATATATACGAGCCTCTTGAGCAGTGGTTCCTAATCTTTGTCACTTGAGGAATCCTTGAGACAATTTATCTCATCCCAAGGAACTCCTTTATATATATATATATATATATATATATATATATATATATATATATATATATATATATATATATATATATATATATATATATATATATGTGTGTGTGTGTATATATATATATATATATATATATATATATATATATATATATATATATATATACATATATATATATATATATATATATATATATATATATATATATATATATATATATATATATATATATATATATATATATATATATACAGTATATATAGCGGGGTGCTAAAAATCTCGGGGTTTATAAATACCAAAGAAAAATTTAAAATAGGTAATAGGAATGCTAGAACCATGAATCAGATTAGGAAGTTACAGCAAGTGGAACGTGAATATTTGAAATATACTTAGAATATCTTAACCCTAAGTGAAGCACGTGGTAAGGGGATTGATAAGGAAATTTCAGACCAAGGCAATATATATATATATATATATATATATATATACATATATATATATATATATATATATATATATATATATATATATATATATATATATATATTCATATATATATATATATATATATATATATATATATACATATATATATATATATATATATATATATATATATATATATATGTATATTTATATATATATATATATATATATATATATATATATATATATATATATATATATATATATATATCTCACGGGACCCCTGGCAATGGTTCATGGAACCCTAAGTTTCGACGTAACCCCTGATGGGAATTGCTTCTCTAGTGAGTGTCAATGAATATACTTATTTAAGACAGGCAGTGTCCGCTGCCTCAAGACACAATACTGAAATGAAGATAAGTGCAAGCATGGGATGGAGAGCTTTTGTGAAACAAAATGAGATTATGAAACGTTAAATGCCACTTTTTCTAAAAAGTGAAGTATTTAATCTGATGGTCCTACCTACTGGTATTAACTTATGCCTCAGAAACTTGCAGCCTTACCAAAGCCCTGGAACATAAGCTAGTCATTGCTCAAAAACTATGGAAAGAAGAGTGATGGGGATAATACCAAGATATAGGAAAAGAACAAAATAGATACGAGAACAAACAAAAATAGAGGAAATTCTAACAACATGTGGGCAGGATATATAATGAAAATGACAGATAATAGATTGACATTAAGAATAAGAAAATGGGTCCCTAGAGATTGAAAAAGAAACAGGGGAAGAAAGAAATGACGATGGATTAACTAAGTAAGAACGTTTATGGGTCTGGACTGGCATAAAAAGACCACAAAGAGATGCAAGTGGAAGAACACACACACACATATACATATATATATATATATATATATATATATATATATATATATATATATATATATATATATATATATATATGTATACATATGTATGTATATATATATATATACATACACACACACATATATATATATATATATATATATATATATATATATATATATATACATATGTATACACACACATATATATATATATATATATATATATATATATAAATATATATATATATATATATATATATATATATATATATATATATATATATATATATATATATATATATATATATATATATATGAAAGTTTCAGTGGGCACCACTCCGTCATGCCTTCAGTGTGAAGGTGATGTTACATCGTTAGTTTCCCAGGTATTTATTCCTAGAATCTTAGTACTTAATACCTTCGCTTTGACATTCTTTATTATTCTTTTGTGGCAGAAGTTTTATGTTTCTTATTTGATTCCATGAAGAATATGAATGGTTAAATGTTTGTTATTACCTATGACCAATATCAGGTTCTCGTTTGAATATATTTATGGATCTTGAAAATATTTATGGATCAGAGATTTCTAATAGGAATGTTCAGATTAAGTTGCCTTTTTCTACCCAAAAGGGTTTAAATGGATTGAGCAGTTTTCCAGGAGCTAAAATATTTTTTATAAAGCCCAGCTCTATTAGTGTTTTTTCTACCCTGTGCAATCTGTTGTTGATATTTCCTACCAGATTAGCTGCCCTTTTTGATAAATAACTGGTAGTTTTAGTCCGAACAATATCCATGAATACTAAACGAATTGGATCATGAATGGTTTCGTTTTCAATTAGCTAGGACGCTTTTAATTTGTATAAGCTGGGAAAGGATTCAACGACCTTTCACGTGCATTTGCATGTGAAAGATCTTTACAATTATCGTGAACTGATGTTCGGATTATTATAATACTTGGTGAATTTAACTAGTGATCGCGCTTGCCTACTGAAACGAATTATCTTCCCACAAATCAAGTCTTTATCTTTTAGAATTATGTGTAGGATCTGGAGATTACTTTGTACAAGGTTACCCATGACCTTCACTATTATGAAGAAATGCTGTTGCATTTTAGCTCTTCATATTTAGAGAGGATAATTGACTGCGTCCTTTACTGGGCAAGATAAAAAAAAAAATACTGAATTTCGGAGATATTATTGTTGCAATTCTTTCATGCGGCACAGTAGACTCCTTTATTGCTAAAGTAAAACATGAAATGCTACCTGGATATGAAAAAATGTTATCTATCAGGAAATGGAGACCAGAGAGGAACATAATTCTTTGTGTTCAGAGAATTCAATGGAAATACTAGAACGTTGCTTCCATTTCGTTTCTAACGCACTATTAATTTTCAAATTATCTCTTTTACTTTCTTATTTTCTATTGCTTGGATAATAATCCAGTTTTCAGTTTTCCTTCTTCTCTATAAAATACAAAGATAAAGCTACTGAAAATATTCTCTCATAGATTTATTTTCACTGCATCAGTTCTTAACACCTGGTATGAAGGCTAAATATATTTCTTCTGCAAATTCCCCCCCCCCCTTCTCTCTCTCTCTCTCTCTCTCTCTCTCTCTCTCTCTCTCTCTCTCTCTCTCTCTCTCTCTCTCTCTCTCTCTCTCTTAGGGAGATTGATTCTTGGAATTACTGAAGCTTTTTGGCATGATTCATATGTATGACGATAGAATTTTGCACTGCAATGCTGTTCCGCCTACATTCTTGGCTACTTTGAAATGCTGTTTTATCTCGGCCATTGAATATGCAAAAGAGAGTAATGGACTCTCTTGAGATATGCGTTTGTAACTGGTTTACGAAAATCTGGTAACTTGAAGAAATATTTTTATTTACATTATTTTTGGAGTGGGCCTGGAAAGTTTTATTACATTTTATTCATAGGATTTAATTTGAATGGTGATATGAGCCAGCGTTTTCCAGTCGAATATCATATATATCTTTACTTTAACATTTCGTGTACATATTTTATTTTTATTTTGTTATATGGCCTACATCCTCATAAATATAACATTTGCTACTCATGTTAGACCAATTCTATTATTCACTCAAAATACGTTCTACAAATGTTACCGAAAAGTAGCCAAATGTAAGCCTCTCTTTTTTTTTTCTTTTTTTTTCGAAGCAGTTCTTTGTTTAGTATAATCTATATTTAATTCTTATGAAATAGGAAAGGTGTTTACTGAATCTATCTTTATTTTATCTTTACTAAAACAGTGAGAATATAAAGACGTGTGGTAAATTTTCTGTAGGTTGTTCCTCCCGCCTCTCTCTCTCTCTCTCTCTCTCTCTCTCTCTCTCTCTCTCTCTCTCTGCGGATGTTTTCTGCAGGGCAGAAATGACGGATAACCCCAGGTGTGGATGAGACGAGACGACGAATCAAAGGGTTACGAGTAAGTTTAGCAAGATTACCGGAGAAGGAAAGGAGGGGGGCGGGGGGTGGGGGGGGGGGGTGGGGGGTGGGGGGGTGGGGGGGTGGGGGTGGGGGTGGGGGAGGGTGGGGGTGGGGGTTGGAAGGGGCGTCGGCTGAAATGTGCAATGTTTCCATTGAGGAGACTCTGTTATACAATACTCTTATTTTGAATAAATAGAACCTTCCACATATTTAAAAGGACTTCATACGCGTAAAATCTACATTTTATTTTTTGTTTATTTATTCATCATTGTTATGTTGTGAAAAGGTACAGTATGACAACTCCAAGAATTATACTGAAGATTATTAATAAGGGCTGGGAAATTTAGATTCAAGAACAGTTTTAATGCAGCGTTAGACTGCTTTTCGGTTGCTTTGGGGTTTGTGTATAGATTTTTATGCTTTGATAGAACTTAATATATGAAAAGTTTCGGATATACAAATCTTTTATTAAGACGTCTTACTTGAAGGATTCACTCAATTTCAAAGCTTTTTATATCAGAAGGATATATTGTTGCTTTCAAATCTAATGATTAAAATTTCACCTGCAACCATTGCCTCAATTATATATGGAAGCTACATTTACGGGGTCATAGATACAAACGTATGTCCATGAAGCCATAAATAAATAGACAACAGACCTAACGAATCTATGTTCACACGATAATGAGATATATTTAAGTTTATTTGGATTTTATCGAACATATTCCTGTCAATAATAAATTCATCAACCACTCACCAACATAATGCTAATAGTCAAAAAAAAAAAAAAAAAAAAAAATATATATATATATATATATATATATATATATATATATATATATATATATATATATATATATTTATATATAAGTGCGTGCGGGCGTGTGTGTGTGTGTGTGTGTGTGTGTGTGTGTGTGTGTGTGTGTGTGTGTTGTGTGTGTGCGTGTATATGTACTTGTGTTATGCTGCTTATAATCAAAATGTCAATAAATATATTATAATTTGAATGGATACGTTCCAGCAATTACCAGGAGCATAGTGTTATTTTGAATATTGCGAGTTTCATATTTTACTAACAATGAACAAAACTGCTCTTGAGATTAATTTCAATTAAAATATACTGGCCTACCGAAAATATGTTCTATTTTCCTGTTGCTCCTATGCATAATAAGGCACTAATTTTAATAAGAATTCACTTGACATCTCTAGTGCCTATGGTTGACTACAGTAGTATGGGAATCATTCAACATTAAAAATAAGCGTTCTAGATATAATTTAGGGTAATGTCATCGTGTTTTAAGCTATTGTTTCTTTAAATGTCGTACCCAAACACTCGTATACAGACCATTTATATTGGACTAATAAGCCTACTTCCATTATGTTAGTGTAAACTTTACCTTGTCCCCTTCAACTTCTCTTGTTGACTTTACAAATAAGATAGTTTTAGTTCGTATTTGTCTTCTTGTAGCCTTTAGGTTATGGCCCAAGGGATTGTTAATTCCTTTTAAACACTGTTCATTTCTCTCTCTCTCTCTCTCTCTCTCTCTCTCTCTCTCTCTCTCTCTCTCTCTCTCTCTCTCTATATATATATATATATTATATATATATATATATATATATATATATATATATATACATATATATGTATATATATGTATATATATAAATACATATATATATATATATATATATATATAATATAAATATTTATATATATTTATAAATATATATATATATATATATATATATATATATATATATATATATATATATATATATATATATATATATACATAGATACACACACACACACACACACACACACACACACACACATATATATATATATATATATATATATATATATATATATATATACATATCCAAATGAGTCATATTTTAATACCTTAATGTCTTGATTTTCTTACCGACCTCAGGATCAAAGTCCAAAGGCGAAACCACTCAGAGACAATAGCTTCTGGCCTGCCAGGGAATCGAACCCTGGTCCTAGAAGGTAGCATGACAATGACTATACCATTTAGCTACGAAAAAAGATAAAAGTCAATGACAGTTCTTCTGTACCATCTTCACCATCGTACCTAATTGGTATGTTTGTACTTAACATACGATTGATGACAAATATTTGCACATTTAGATGCGTTTTTCATATTCAAATAAGCCATATATTTTAATAACTTATGTCTGGATTATCTTACCTACCTCAAGATCAGAGTCCAAAGGCGAAACCACTCACTAACAGTAGCTTCTGGCTGGCCAGGGTATCGAACCCCGGTCCTAGAAGCTGGAATGACAGTGATCATACCATTTAGCCAAGAAGAAAGATAAAAGTCAATGACAATTCTTCTATGCTTATACCTGTCGAATTCAGTTTATTTTTATTTTTTTTTTTTTTTTAACTCATCTTCACCATCGTAGCTAATTGATATGTTTGTACTTGGGATTCGATTAATGATACATTTTTGCTGATTTATATGAGCTTTTCATATTCAAATAAGCCATATATTTTAATACCTTAATGTCTGGATTCTTTTACCGACATCATGATCACAGCCCCAAGGCGAAACCACTCACTCACAATCGCTTATGGCCATCCAGGGAATCGAACACTGGTCCTAGAAGCTGGCATGACAGTGTCAATACCATTTAGCCACGTAGAAAGATAAAAGATACTTATATGGGTTGAATTAAGTTTTTTTGTACTTTGAATTGAAATCAACCTATCTTCATCATCGTAGCTAATGAGTATGTTTGTACTGAACATTCGATTAATGATAAATTTTTGCACATTTAGACATATTTTTCATATTCAAATAAGCCCTATATTTTAATTCCCTAATGTCTGGATTATCTTACCTACCTCAGGATGAGAGTCCCAAGGATCAAACCACTCAAAGACATGTAAAAATCTGTTTTCGGGTTTGAGCCATGTCTTCCTGATGGGAGTTCCTCAACTGCAGCTTTACACTTGAGACATTTCTGCGAGTGATATACCAGAGAATTTTACCTCTATAGGTAGCGAACTTCTATCAGGACGACATTCCTAGCTCACCAAAAAATATATTTTTTCTATATTAAATTCCCTTATATATATATATATATATATATATATATATATATACATATATATGTATATATATATATATATATATATATATATATATATATATACACACATATATATATATATATCCATATATATATTATTAATATAAATATATATATATATATATATATATATATATATATATATATATATATATATACATAAACATATATATACAGTATATATATATTTATATTTATAATATATATATATATATATATATATGTATATATATTTGTATATATATATATATATATATATATATATATATATATATGTATATATATTTGTATATATATATATATATATATATATATATATATATATATATATATGTATATAGAAATATATGAAATATATATGTATATATATACATATATTTACATATATATATATATATATATATATATATATATATATATATATATATATATATATATATATCTGTGAGTATATTGTTAAGTGGTTTCTTTGGTGCAGAAGGAGAAATCAGAATGGGCGTATTATTATTTTTTTTTTTTTTTAGTGACAATGCAAGAATATTTAGAGAATAAATAAGAAAATATGTTATAATAACATAGGAAAGCTCTAAGAAATTTGTAACCTTATAAGAATTTCCAATAGATAAGCATTCAGGGAAAATGTGATGAATTATAAGTACATAAAAGTACATGGAAACAGGATATTGAAAAGGAGAGAATTAAGGTTAAGTCAGAAAGAGGTGTTTATATAAAAGACAGTGAATAAAGATAAAATACATCTGAAAGTCAAGATTTGTATGCATAAGGCGATTTTAAGCCAACTCTTGTTGCTAGAGGGAAGATTGGATAATGAATAGGATGAAAAGTAAAAAGAATTAATCCGATGAAATGAATTATTTTCTTGACATGTACTGTACAGTATATCTAAAGAACAGAAAAATTTTAAATCCGTAAATGTGGTAAAAAACATGGTTAATGTAAAAGGGTGGATTACATTGATTCAAGAGAGTTTGTTTATGTATATTTGAGTTAGGAAAATTAAAAGAAAAATAATCTGAACATGATCGTAGTGCGAAATACATAGAAAAACATGTACCGTATATACTGTAGCTAAATAGATGATATGGACGTGGTACTAAAATGGAAATGCTATAGTGTATTTAGAACACGGAGATGCATAATGATGTTTGTTTATGGAATTTGATGCATTGTTGGTCAGCCTTCGATGATGATATATCATCTTTGTAATATGAACGCTTTCTGCAAAAGGTATACATAAATGACTCACCAATGTGGATATGATTGTGACTGTTGATGTTATTTACGGTCTATAATTTCATCTGTTGTACAACTATCTGCTTGATACACAAAATATATGTCTGAAGTTCGAAGCCTAATCGAAAAATCTGTAAGGATTATCTTGTGAACCTTTAATTAGACCGGAAATTAATATGAGCCTGGATAACGTATAAATTTAAATATTGATGTTCTTGGTAGATTTACTGTAAAAGTTAATATTCTAAATCTATCACCCAAGGTATGTGCTCATGTTAGTAGAATTTTACATGAAAATCTTTATATTATAACGAATAATTATAAAGGAGAAAGAGACAGAGAAATAAATTCTGGGGCAACAATATTTATATTCTAACGCAATACTTCATTACGCAACTTGAATGAACAACCTTTCACTTACGGTTAACGGTAACAGTGGAGTCGTACAATTGCAAAGGCCTAATTTAGTCTAACAAATATTGAACCCTGAGAGAGAGAGAGAGAGAGAGAGAGAGAGAGAGAGAGAGAGAGAGAGAGAGAGAGAGAGAGAGAGAAAGAGCACCTGAATTCATGGTAAGTTAAACAAAAAATAGACACAAGACAGAGTGAGGAGTATGTTTTCTTGATATTTTTTTTATGATTTGTACGTTTTTAGAAATGATTTGACTGGACTATAACCATTTACCTGTAAACGTTAGCAAATCATAATTATATTTCAATAGTTTCCGAATTAATTTGTAGTGCATAAGTCGAGGTGGTTAATGAAAAGGTCAGGAGAGGAAGTTATAAGGTAATTTAATATTTTGCAAATGCTTTATTTAGCTAGATAGACAATAACACAAATCGTCTTTCTGGTTTTGAAAACAACAATATTTTTTTAAGTCATATCAAAATTATTATTATTATTATTATTATTATTATTATTATTATTATTAGTAGTAGTAGTAGTAGTAGTAGTAGTAGTAGTATTGTTGTTGCTGTTGTTGTTGATGTTGATGTATTTGTTTTTCTTTGGTCTGTGTACGTGAATATATTATATTTACCTAAAGGCATATCTGAACATTTTTCTTGAATCAAAGAAAATTGTATAAAAGTTTTTGTTTTCAAAACACAGCCTTGAAAGACTGTGATGGTAGTTGCTACCATTTTGTTTCTCTTTCATATCAATATCTGCAATTTTTAAGGTAAATAAACTGTCACAAATTTATACTAGAGGATAAATTCTTTATCCATTACATGACCAAAGGAATTATCTTGGTATTATTTGCAAGTGGCGTAAAAGGATGAATTGCTTTAAGGTTTTTAGATACCATTTATACATCAGTAATTTTAGTGTAGACCCTTACACAATACACACGCACAAGTGTCTGTGTGTGTGCGCGTGTATAATTATTTCTCTTTTAATGGGATACCTTGTTGTGAAAGGATTTCTGTATCACCATGATCACCAAAGTTGTACTAGTGCGGGCCACCTATACTAGGTTGATATGCGGGAGCGATCAGACAAGTCTCCCATCATCACCAGTCTGGAGTTTTCCCGCGTAATGATGAAAACAGGCCAAACCTTGGACATGAATAAGGACATGTTTGAGGTATTTGTCTTGCAGTAAAATAGAGACAGCTTCATTTATTGTTGTTGTGTGTGTGTGTGTGTATATATATATATATATATATATATATATATATATATATATATATATATATATATATATATACATATATATATTGTATATATATATATATATATATATATATATATATATATATATATACATATATATATATATATATATATAAACAGTATATATGTATATATATATATATATATATATATATATATATATATATATAAACAGTATATATATATATATATATATATATATATATATATATATATATATATATATATATATATATGCACTAATCAGATATAGATGTACCACATGTGTTTTATACACACTAGTACAATATAAGGGTTTTACTTTTTTATCCAATCACTCACTCTCCTCTGCACTGATAATAGACCACCTTGCGCAACCGTGCTAGCTCATGATCTATTTTGTTAGAATTCTTCTGACGTTCTCGCTCGCCAGTCCTGGTATATAAGCTCGAAGTCTGTTTAATAATAAAGTTTACTTGTATTCACCTCGCCTCTTAGTTACAACCCAACGGCTCTCATGCACATTGGTGACCACCAGAGTGACCAGTTCCCTCCCGCCTTCCCCTTCACAGATGTGTCTTACTGTATGATGATGCCGCATGAAGCGCCAAAGCAGACTATGTCCTGCCGGCGATTCCTGAGGACACTT
>NC_090725.1:196487362-196489862 GCF_036898095.1 Palaemon carinicauda
GATGACAGTCGTCTTCACGTATGAAGACGTGGTTCATGCGGCATCTATGACATGATATTATATATGGAGGTTTTTTCCAGAACAAGAAGACAGAAAATTCTAGATAGTTTTGTACCTTTAGACTATTATCATCTGTATTATAACTGCACGAACTGTACATCTCAAAATTCAGGTGCAAGAAAATTGCACAATATCCCTTAGTATTCAATACCTTTCAGACTGTTTGATAACTGATTAACAAACAAGAAGGCTTAAGTCTCACATGTAAGTTAAAAAAGCAAACTAGTGAAGTAATAACGAAAGGTGAAGATAAATGTAACTTATTGATACTGTACCAACCGTGTTTCACACAATTGTACATAATTCCTTTTGTATATATTATGCTTGTATCTTCGCTCCTCCCTCGCACTAAAACGAACATGAAAATTCCTGTCTGGTTTTTCCTCTGTGATATTGTCTGTCTTGTGAACTTGTCATGTCCTGTTGCCTTGAGGTTTTGCATATAAGGAGAGTGTTCCACAACAATATAACTCAGTCGTTTCCAATCTGCCTTTGATTTCACAACTCCTCTCTCGGCCCGTCACATTGGTGACCCCGGAAGTCGACTCGCTCCCACCGCCTTCCACCCCCACCCCCTCGCCCCTTCATCGTTGGTACTATGGCGGACTCTACGGCAGTTGGTGCTGCGGCCGCTCCATTCAAACTTTCATCGTTTTCCAGCGGAGAGGCGTTTGCTTGGTTTCAGCGCGCAGAAGTCCAGTTTCGTATCAGGGGCGTGACTCGCTCAACCACCAAAGTGGATTATGTTCTCGCGGCGATACCCGAGGACACCTTCCCAGAAATATCCGACTGGCTTTGTGAACAAGGAGACACCCCAATAGCGTATGACGACCTCAAATCATACCTTCTGCAGCAGTACTCGCCGTCGCCAGCCGCCCGTATAGCAAAGCTTTTTCAGCTCTCGCAACAACCGTTGGGGGACCAAAGGGCTTCGCTTGCCCTCAGGGAAATGACCAGTATCGCTCGCCTTCAACCTGCTGCAGACGGCTCTCCTCGTGAGGTGAACCTACTCCGTGCCCTTTGGATACGCCGTTTACCTGAACCTGTGCTCGCTGCCATACCCGATGTCGATAGTTTACCCATAAAGGACTTGATGACCAAAGCCGACGCCCTTATGGACAGCCACTTCAAGACCTCCATCAACGCCTCCACCCCTGACGACGAGGATGCCTATTCAACGTCAACCGAAGCTGACATGAATGCCGTAGGACATACACGCCTACCCCGTGACGTGCCGAAGCGGCGACAAAGCCGCCCACCACCCACCAATCGCTCGCGCCCCAACGAACGACATCTACAGCCACTTACTACCTCCCATCCGCCGCAGTTTTACTACTACCACTTCAGATTCGGGACAACCGCGAAGAAATGTGCCACAGATTGTCAGTGGCCAAAAAACGTGTAAGTAGGCCATCGCTTGTGCCGGTGGCCTCCCATGTTTCTAATCTTTTCTTTTTACAGGATGCAGGAACGGGCGTGCGATTTTTGGTAGACACGGGTGCTTGTCGTTCTCTTTTGCCAAGGAAACTCTTCAAGGCACAACGTAGTCTGTCTACATCTGCCGACGTCCGCTTGGTAGCTGCCAACGGTTCTGCGATACCCACCTACGGTTACGAGAGCCTCACATTATCGTTCGGAAACGGTAAATTCAATTGGAAGTTTCTCGTTGCTGACGTCACAATGCCAATCCTAGGTGCGGATTTCCTCTCTCATTTCCACCTTCTGGTCGATGTCGCCCACCGACGATTGGTCAACGCAGACTCGTACTTGTCGACACCTCTTCAACCCGCCCCCTCTAACCTCGCTCTCCACATCAGCGCACCCACGGATGCCTATGCCCACCTCCTCACGTCGTACCCGGAAGTTTTCCGTCCAGAACTTCGCCAAACGCCCACGGTTCCTGCCAAGCACGGTATTTATCACCATATCAAGACGACGGGACCCCCAGTCTTCGCAAAATTCAGACGTCTGGCACCGGAACGATTGGCAGCCGCCAAACAGACGTTCGCCGAAATGGAGAAAATGGGCCTTTGCCAAAAGGCCTCCAGCCCATGGTCAGCACCCTTACACATCGTTCTGAAGAAAGACGGCTCCCTCCGTCCGTGCGGGGATTACAGGCGCCTGAACATGCAAACAGAACCGGATCACTACCCCCTCCCAAACATTGCAGATGTAACCTCCTACCTGCACAAAGCAAAGGTTTTCTCTACGCTCGACCTCCTGAAGGGGTATTATCAGGTGCCTATGAACCCAGAAGACATCCCCAAGACCGCCATCACCACTCCGTTTGGCACATACACCTTCAATTACTCCTGTTTTGGCCTTCGTAATGCTGGGGCAACGTTTCAACGTCTCATGGATGGCATCTTAGGGGACCTCCCTTTTTGTGTATGTTATGTGGACGACATACTTGTGTTCTCCTCCTCAAAAGAGGAACACC
>NC_090725.1:196494862-196512362 GCF_036898095.1 Palaemon carinicauda
GTGAATGAGGGGTGATTTATGTCCATATTCAAAATCCAAGTGCAAATATACCCGGGTAACGCCGGGTAACAGTGCTAGCATTTATATATATATATATATATATATATATATATATATATATATATATATATATGTATATATATATATATATATATATATATATATATATATATACATATATATATATATATATATATATATATATATATATATATATGTATATATATATATATTCATATATATATATATATATATATACATATATATATATATATATATATATATATATATATATACTGTGTGTATGTATATATATACAATATATATATATATATATATATATATATATATATATATATATATATATATGTGTGTGTGTGTGTGTGTGTGTGTTGGTGTGTCTAAATATCAATTGCAATGGTATTTTTAATATCTAATTCTTTCTTGGGAATTTATTTCAACTGTAACTTCATTTATGACAAATGCTTCCGGCTGTGCAAAAATTCGAATTTATGCCTCTAAGTCGAAACAAATACCTGTGGGGACTCACAGAGGCATAGATTTGAATCCTTGCCTAGTAACAAGTATTTATCATAAGTTAAGATAGGAGGTCATGGTACAATTCAAGCGACATGAAATACAATTAGCCGAACTATCCAAAACAACAAACTAACTAGAAACCGTAGACTTTCATAAACACAATCAGACCAAAATTGAGGAAACACCTAAGAAAGAAAGAAGCAATCAAATGGATGAATAGAGGACCTACAACAGTGTGGCAACACATGTTTGCTTTTAAAGGATGAAAATGGAAATATCATTAACAATAGAAATGGAATGATGAAATAGCAGTGGTTTTCTATACAATGCTATACAATTCCGATGTAAGAAATAACTTTGCCAATATAGATATTAAATTACCTGAGCAGGTACCAAAAGTAACAGTAGGAGAAATAATTAAAACTTTGAAAGGCATGGAAAGAGGAGAAGCAACAGGCGAATATGACTTAACCATTGATTTAAAAATCGATGGAGGAGATTTCATAGTAAAAATATTCGCTCCACTTTAGACAAAATGTTTGCAAGAATTTTCCTTACCTACAGCATGGAAAAACTTTAACATTATAGTAATTAACAAAAAGGGAAGTACAAAACACCTGAAAAATAACTGCCCAAGAAGATTTCTCTCAGTAATATTTTAAATTGATTGATTGATTATTAGGTATTATCTGGCATCGTAACAGCAGAGGTCAGTGATGCCAAAGAATATAGTTAACGATTATAATGCATCTTATTTCAACTCATGATTAAATCTTATCAAATAAATCAGTATCCATAAGAAATTTAAAAAGGCAATCCACATTGCATTCAGGTCCCAAAATTTTAGATAGTATGTAAAAGCCACTCCAATCCTTACAATTATGAAAATGGCGTATTCTCTCGGTCAAGTAACTTGGACACTCGGTTAATATATGTTTCACAGTCAGTGGCACCAAACAATCTTCACAAAATGGCTGTTCTCCACTCATCAAAAAGCTGTGCCTCAATCTGGTCTGACCGATTCTCATTCGGCACAGTACCACTTCTCTTGACCTTTGCATGTCAAAATATGCCCCTGGATGAGATGATTTAACAGTTTCACTCATTTTTTGATTTACCAACTCCCAATAAAAGTTCCAAGTTTTTCTAAGTATGGACTGAATTACGGGGTACATATCTTTTGCAGGTAGTAAAAGGTTATTTCTTATACAGCTACGAACTGCCTCCTTTACCAGAGAGTCAGCTTTTTCATTTCCCTTTATATCGTCATGAGCAGGAACCCAACAAAATTTAATATTCTTACCTCTATTTTCCAGTAGATATAGCCATTATTCAAGAATTTCTATTATTATTAGGTGCAATGAATTGAAGTGGTTCATTGCCATCAATCCACTCAAGGAGTCGCTAAAAATAACATAATCTTTATAAGGTAGCCGGAAGATATCATTGACTGCCATTAAAATAGCATAGCATTCAGCTGTAAAAATGGATGCTTGGTTAGGTAATCTAACACTTCGATTAAAATTTGGAAAACATATCCCAAATCCAACGCCAGCACTGGACTTGGATCCATCCGTAAAAATGAAAACAGAGTCCTTATGGCATTCTATGTGCTCCAAGAAGGTACCTCTCATTATCTCCTTGGATGTTTCTCGTTTTGAATCTACTATACATTTAGAGAAATCTACAGAGGGTAGATTCCATGGAGGTACTTTAGAGTACTTTACAGGTAAAATTTTACTCTTGGGGATTTCATAGTCCTCCAAGGTTCTTAAAGCTCTATACCCTAACGGTTTATGGTATCTAGGATGATTATCATAAAAACTAGTTCATTTGAAATTAATAACCGTTTCATATGTGAGTGACTTTGGCAGCTTCTGAAGTCTAAACCAGTATCGAACCAGCGATGACTGGCGGTGAAGCTCCAAAGGCATTTCACAAGCATCTACTTACAGACTAGATATGGGAGATGACTTAAAAGCTCCACTGGCTAGTCTTATTCCAGCATTGTGTATTGAGTCTAATAACGCCAATGTTGTTTTTGTTGCTGAGGAATATATTTCACATCCATATGCAATTTTAGATGCAATTAATGTTTTGTAAAGCATTAGAAGGTGCTTTCGATCAGCACCCCAAGAAGTATGGGATAAAATTCTAATCAAATTAAGAGACTGAATACATTTAACATTCAAATTTTTAATATGAAGAACCCATGTTAACCCACTGTCAAATAATAACCCTAAAAACAAAGTCTCATCTTTACAAGAAATTCTTTTCCCATATATGTATAAGTCAGGGTCCAGATGAATACCTCTTATATGGCAGAAATGCATCGCCACAGTTTTTGAAGCTGAAAACTTGAATCCTCGCTTGGCTGCCCATTCTGTTACCCTATTAATAGTTAGCTGAATCTTTCTTTCGGCAACAGCCATTCGTGATGTTACAAATGAGATAGAGAGGTCATCGACAAATAGGGTGTGCATGACATCATGAGGGATTACGTTACTAATACCATTTATGGATAAGGCAAATAATGTTATACTAAGGACACTGCCTTGTGGAACGCCTTCTTCTTGATTATGAAATGATGAGAATGTATTTCCTACTCTAACTTTAAATTAACGGTTACTCAGGATCGATCTAACAAGCATTGGCAGTTCCCCTCTTAAGCCAATTTCATGAATGGTTTGAAGAATACTATGTCTCCAGGTGGTATCGTATGCCTTCTCCAAGTCAAAGAAAATAGATATATGATGCTTTTTGCTGGCAAAAGCTTCACAAATTGATGCCTCTAATCTTCCTAAGACATCAATGCAGGATCGCATTCGTCGGAAGACACACTGTGAGGGGTTAATAAGTCCTTTCTCTTCTAAAACCCATACCAGTCATACATTCACCATCTTTTCCATCAATTTACATATACAAGATGTTAATGCAATCGGCCGATAGTTGGTCATAATCTTGCTATCTTTTCCATGTTTCAAAAAGGCTAAAATTATACAAATGCTCCAAATATTAGGGAATAGACTCTCTTTCCAAATTCTATTGTTGATACTGAGCAAAAATAATAAGTTTTTATGGGTAAATGTTTAATCATTGAATAAGTGATATTATCAATTCCAGGAGTCGAATCATTACACGTAGACAGGGCTGACAAAAGCTCTTGCATGCTAAAAGGCAAATTATATGATTCTATTCTTATACCTCCAAAGTCGAGTGGGCGATTCTCTTCTTGTATACGTTGTTGGTGATACATAGATGTAGGATTTTTTGAGGAGATTTTTGAAAAATTATCTGCAAATGCTTCACTTAAATTCTCTGGATTTTGTAATATTTGACCGTTACATTCAATTACAGATGATGGCAAAGGTATATGTTTCCCGCTAATCTTTCTTATTTTTGTCCAGACCTTCGTTAAGTTAGTCTTCCAATTAATTTTGGATATAAAGTTTATCCAAGACTGGCGCTTAGCCTGTTTGATTTGGTATCTAAGCTTGGCTCTTGCTTTCTTATAACAAATCAAGTGATAATTACAAGGATGATGCCGATATCGAGTAAATGCAGCTCTCATAGCTTTACTAGTTACTTGACATTGTATATTCCACCAAGGGACCGGTTTTCTTGTAAACTGACCTGTAGTTCGAGGAACTGACTTATTACTGGCATCTATAAAGATTTTATTAAAAAATTCAAGGGCCTCCTCTACAGTGTGAAAATTATCAGCATTAATTTCTACCAATGTAAGCACAGTTAACAAAGCCCAATTAGCTTTATCAATTACCCATCTGGGAGATTTTGGTGCAGCTATTTCATCAACTAATTTAATTACGATTGGAAAATGGTCACTTCCAATACCTTCATCCATCACTTCCCATGAAAATTCTAAAAAACGCTCAGGAGTGAATAATGAGATATCTATAGATGAAAGGGATCCATTTTGTACATGGAAATGTGTTGGTGCTCCTGCATTCAAAACAGCAAGCTCTTTCTCTTCAATGAAAGAAAAAATTTGATAACCTCGGGAGTTGGAAATAATATCCCCCCACACAGGATGACTCCCGTTAAAGTCTCCCAGGAGTAAAAATGGCTTAGGAAGCTGATCTATCAAGTTATCAAGTTCTTGCCTCAGGTTTTGATCACCTCGATTGGGTGGTAGATATATGGAAACATATGGTGTATCCTCGTTTTAAATGCATTTGTATGGCTACTGCTTGAAGATTTGTTTGTAAACTAATCTTGTTATGGATGACACCTCACCTCACCAGTAATGCGAATTCACCATGTCTATCTTCATGTTCCTGGACTTCATTATGATAAAATAAATGTTCTCTAGGACATACTTTATTTTGGCCTAGCATTGTTTCTTGCAAGGATAATAGGATTGGGAAATTTTCCTTAATTAGTAATATCAGAGATTCATATTTAGCTCTGAGGCCTTGGCAATTCCATTGAAGTATAGTGAGTTTGCTTCTCGTGGCAGGGTTGGAAGCGACCTGGCCTTTCATTAGAAGGGGCTAGCGTTCGATCCCAAGTATGAGGTAGAAACTTATTTCTATTTGAGCACGAAGTAGTGTTGATATTTATCCATATTGACTAATTAGGTGTAATTTGAATGAATTACTATCAATTATGTCACATGGTGGGCCGGGAAGTCAGGGAAAACTCGCTGGTAAGAGACTGATAAATCCTGAACTGCAGATTAGCAGTTAGATTCCGACTTCTTTTATGGCTTCTCGTGGCAGGGTTGGAAGTGACCTGGCCTTTCATTAGAAGGGGCTAGCGTTCGATCCCAAGTATGAGGTAGAAATTTATTTCTATTTGAGCACGATGTTGTGTTAATATTTATCCCTATTGACTCATTATGGGCAATTTAAATCAATTACAATCAATCGTGTCACGTGGTGGGACGGGATGTCAAGGAAAACTCGCTGGTAAGAGACTGATGTCTCGCCAAGTAAATCCTGAACTGCAGATTAGCAGATAGGTTCCGAATTCTTTCATGGCCTCTCGTGGCAGGGTTGGAAGTGACCTGGCCTTTTATTAGAATGGTCTAGCGTTCGATCCCAAGTATGAGGTAGAAATTTATTTCTATTTGAGCAAGATGTTGTGTTGATATTTATCCTTATTGACTCATTAGGGGTAATTTGAATGAATTACTATCAATTGTGTCACGTGGTGGGCCGGGAAGTCGGGGAAAACTCGCTGGTAAGCGACCTGGCCTTTTATTAGAAGGGGCTAGCGTTTGATCCCAAGTATGATGTAGAAATTTATTTCTATTTGAGCATGATGTTGTGTTGATATTTATCCTTATTGACTTATTGGGGGTAATTTGAATAAATTACTATCAATTGTGTCATGTGGTGGGCCGGGAAGTCGGGGAAAACTCGCTGGTAAGAGACTGATAAATCCTGAACTGCAGATTAGCAGTTAGATTCCGACTTCTTTTATGGCTTCTCGTAGCAGGGTTGGAAGTGACCTGGCCTTTCATTAGAAGGGGCTAGCGTTCGATCCCAAGTATGAGGTAGAAATTTATTTCTATTTGAGCACGATGTTGTGTTAATATTTATCCCTATTAACTCATTATGGGCAATTTAAATCAATTACAATCAATTGTGTCACGTGGTGGGACGGGATGTCAGGGAAAACTCGCTGGTAAGAGACTGATGTCTCGCCAGGTAAATCCTGAACTGCAGATTAGCAGATAGGTTCCGACTTCTTTTATGGCCTTTCGTGGCAGGGTTGGAAGTGACCTGGCCTTTTAGTAGAATGGGCTAGCGTTCGATCCCAAGTATGAGGTAGAAATTTATTTCTATTTGAGCAAGATGTTGTGTTGATATTTATCCTTATTGACTCATTAGGGGTAATTTGAATGAATTACTATCAATTGTGTCACGTGGTGGGCCGGGAAGTCGGGGAAAACTTGCTGGTAAGCGACCTGGCCTTTTATTAGAAGGGGCTAGCGTTTGATCCCAAGTATGATGTAGAAATTTATTTCTATTTGAGCATGATGTTGTGTTGATATTTATCCTTATTGACTTATTGGGGGTAATTTGAATGAATTACTATCAATTGTTTCATGTGGTGGGCCGGGAAGTCGGGGAAAACACGCTGGTAAGAGACTGATGTCTCGCCAGGTAAATCCTGAACTTCATATTAGCAGTTAGATTCCGACTTCTTTTATGGCCTCACATGGCAGGGTTGGAAGCGACCTGACCTTGCATTTGAAGGGGCTAGCGTTCGATCCCAAGTATAAGGTAGAAATTTATTTCTATTTGAGCAAGATGTTGTGTTGATATTTATCCTTATTAACTCATTAGGGGTAATTTGAATGAATTACTATCAATTGTGTCATGTGATGGGCTGGGAAGTCAGGGAAAACTTGCTGGTAAGAGACTAATGTCTTGCCAGGTAAATCCTGAACTGTGGATTAGCAGTTAGGTTCCGACTTCTTTTATGGCCTCTCGGGGCAGGGTTGGAAGCGAACTGGCCTTTCATTAGAAGGGGCTAGCGTTCGATCCCAAGTATGAGGTAGAATTTTTTTTCTATTTGAGCACGATGTTGTGTTAATATTTAACCATATTGACTCATTAGGGGTAATTTGAATGAATTACTATCAATTGTGTCACGTGGTGGGCCGGGAAGTCGGGGAAAACTCAGTGGTAAGAAACTGATGTCTCGCCAGGTAAATCCTGAACTGTGGATTAGCAGTTAGGTTCCGATTTCTTTTATGGCCTCTCATGGAAGGGTTGGAAGCGACCTGGCCTTTCATTGAAGAGGCTAGCGTTCGATTCCTAGTATGCGGTAGAAACTTATTTCTATTTGAGCACGATGTTGTGTTGATATTTATCCTTATTGACTCATTAGGGGTAATTTGAATAAATTACTATCAATTGTGTCACGTAGTGGGCCGGGAAGTTAGGGAAAAATTGCTGGTAAGAGACTGATGTCTCACCAGTTAAATCCTGAACTGCAGATTAGCAGATAGGTTCCGACTTCTTTTATTGCCTCTCGTGGCAGGGTTGGAAGCGACCTGGCCTTTCATTATAAGGGGCTAGCGTTTGATCCCAAGTATGAGGTAGAAATTTATTTCTATTTGAGCACGATGTTGTGTTGATATTTATCCATATTGACTCATTAGGGGTAATTTGAATGAATTACTATCAATTGTGTCACGTGGTGGGCCGGGAAGTCGGGGAAAACACGCTGGTAAGAGACTGATGTCTCGCCAGGTAAATCTTGAACTGCAGATTAGCAGTTAGGTTCCGACTTCTTTTATGACCTCTCGTGGCAGGGTTGGAAGTGACCTGGCCTTTCATTAGACGGGGCTAACGTTCGATCCCAGGAATGAGGTAGAAATTTATATATATATATATATATATATATATATATATATATATATATATATATATATATATATATATATATGTAAATCTTGAACTGCAGATTAGCAGTTAGGTTCCGACTTCTTTTGTGGCCTCTCGTGGCAGGGTTGGAAGCGATCTAGCCTTTTATTAGAAGCGGCTAACATTCAATCCCAAGAAGGAGGTAGAAATTTATTTATATATATATATATATATATATATATATATATATATATATATATATATATATATATATATATATATATGTACAGCAATCATAGAACTACTTAAATATAGAAATATAATAAGAACGTTTTGATAGAGAAAGCAGTTAGGCAGTGAGATGCGATCTCTCCTAAGTTACTCACAATAAGCAAAGACGAAATCTTTAAATATTAGCTTGGGAAAAATGTAGGAATTAATATTAATGGTGAATGGGAAGAATTACAAAAGATGAAAGTAGATCTGAAAACAGAAAGCAGAAATATAGGACTGAGAATGAATATAAGTAAAAGGAAGGAGATGTTCAATAAAACTAAAAAAAAGAAAAAAAAAATGAAGAAGATAACGTAGTTACAACTTGAAGAGAAATAGAGAGAATAATAATGAGAATAACACTAAGAGACAGAAAAAGAGCAACATGGATACAGAAGTAAAGTAAAGTAGATGATTTCTACCAACATCTTAGAAAAAGAAATGGACATGGACAGGATATAGAATGAGAATGTTATATAATAGACGGACGTTAAGCATAACAAAACGGGACCCTATAAATTGAAAATTAAGCAGGAAAAGGAAGAAAAGACGATGGAGTGACGAACCAAGAAGATTTGTGTGGATAAAGACTCATAGAAAGACCATAATCAGAAGCGAGTGGAGGGACATGTATGAGGCCTTTGTTTTGCAGTGAATAGTAGCGGATGATGACGACGATGATAAATAAATAAATAATATATATATATATATATATATATATATATATATATATATATATATATATATATATATATATATATATATATATATATATATATATATATATATATAGACAGAGAGGATACCTTAACCTGGTGAAAGGGTTTGTGTGTCGCCATGATCAGCAAAGCTGTATCAGTCAGGGTCAACCATACTAAGTTGGTTTGCTGTGAGCGATCAAATGAAAATCTACCACCCTCACTAATCTGCAAAGGCCATCGTGATGATGAAAACTGGTCAAAATGTAGACATGAATTGATATGTGAGGCCTTTTTCCTGGAGTTGACTATAAGCGGCTGCTCCTGTTATCGGCGTTTGTGTGTGTGTATATATATATATATATATATATATATATATATATATATATATATATATATATATATATATTTATATATATATATATATATATATATATATATATATATATATATATATATATATATATATATATATATATATATATATATATTTAAACGCACAAAGGCACACAGAAAACTTTTAAACCTTACAAATGTCAATAATTGTATAACTACGAATTAGTTGGTTATACTTGTTACACTAAAAAAAGAAGTCGTATTCATGCAAGTAGCATTAAATTGAAGCTGTACAATTATCACAGCTGCCTGTTGAATTATATATTGCTGTGTGTTTGCGTTTGAGAAAATTTTTACTTCCATTGTTAGATAAAGGAAACATGGACTTGCAACTGTTTCTTGGAACATTTAACGATCTCGCGAGATTGGTAACATCCAGATTCAGGATAAAGACGTAACAATGGTCAAAGAAAGGATGTCAGTCATTTGCTGTCAGTTCGATTATCAAGTTATGTGTATAAATACTGGTTTTATTTCAAGTCTAGAAAGTTTCGAAAATATATTAGATATATACTGTAGAATGCAAGCTGGGTATTTACTGTATTTCATCTGAAATTAGATAGTGCCGTAGAAAAAAACATAGAAAATTTGTAGTTGATGCAGCCTGCCAGTTAAGAATAATTTTGTTTTATTATTTCTTTTTTCTTTACATAAAACATGAAGTGTTTTTATTAATTTTTTAGATGTAAAAGAACTTTTTTTGCTAAGGTCCAAGCGAACTTTTTTTCATAAAAATAAGTAATAGGAACAATGTATCTTAGCTGGAATCTTCTAATAATCCTGGTATTATATATCCAATATAACTTCAGATATGTAAAGCATGGTATTCCTGTGATAGTATGTATATGCCCTTTTTTATTATAATATGAACAATAAATAATTATCATATGCATGGATATAATGTAATGCCCATCGGTTGATCCTTTACTGGGTACTCCACTAAACCACCACAGGCAAAACAATAGAAAAGTTATCTAGGATGAATTGATTAGATGTAACCCTACTATCTATCGAAAATATAGAACATTAGCAGTAGTAAAGTGTGTTGAAATAGTAAAAGATATGCCTAAACTTAATATTCCTGGTTTATATAGAATGAAATTAGGTAATTTAAAACCCAATATTTTTATAAGGAGTTATCAAAAGGCAGAATTAAACCCGCCCCCCCCCCCCCAAAAAAAAAAAAAATCTTTATGAAATTAATATATGGATACGTACTGCAGCTACTTGATATTAATGAAACTTAAGAAGGAGTAACAGGATCAAGATCTATTTAGCCTTAGATGTGCGTTTTCCTATCGCTTGTTATACAGAAGTGAAATATTCTAGAATCGTTAACAAGTCCTTTAGTAATTAACTGTTCTTACTAATTTACCCCTATCGTCTTTCTTCCAACACTGATCTAGGCTATTTGGAGGGTATTAGTTTCTTATACTTTTCCAGTTTCAAATATCCACAAAATATGTTGAACATTTTCTTTTTCAGAACCAAAATCTTATTCGTAAAATAATTCAGTTTCTTCTTTCCTGAAAGTTATTTGTTTTGTTTTTTCATGCAATTCAGTTGTCTTCAGAAAATCTGACTTTCTTCCTCTGCTCAATCTAAATGGAAATGCATTTTTCTTCCTTCATAAAAAAAATATGCTTTTTGGTTTATAATTACTTTTATTTTATTTATTTATTTTTTTATTTTTTTTTTTTTTGTGATTTTCTGCAGGTAGCCCTTTCCCTCAACCAATAAGCAACCATATGTCTTTTATTCTCTTCGGCTGACAAAAAATTCATAGTTCTTGAATATCTGTAAATGGGAAAATCCCTCCAATGTTTTTAAGGAGATTTTAGACGTTCCTGCTTCTGTATGTTTTCCATTGTTATGGATCATTCCTAATGCTTTTATTACCTTTTATCTTTAAATTTATCACTTATTCAACATATTCCCAGTCCACACAATATACAAGGTCATTCTTATACCAACGATAGGAAAATAGTTTTAAACGTTAATCAAATCTCATCTTAAAACGTTGAAAATGCTACGGCTTTGTTGCTAACTCCTTATGATGTTCTAAAGGAACGTGTAATTTGCGATCTACTATTAGAATTTCATTCCAGTTTAGTTATTTTCAGTTAGGTAATTTGGAGAATCTTATATCATCCTACTGATTATCTTTAAAGTAATAAGGTCAAATTAGATTAAATTCGTGTTCAAGGCTTTCCAACTTCAGTCTTTGAAGCAATTAAAATTTGTTGGTAATCCACTGGAAGGCTACAGTATCTGACAGAGTTACACCAATCCAGTTCCTTTTCTTCGTTGGTGTTTCTTGCAGAAATTTTTATTCAATCCCTTCCTTTATCAGTGACCTTCCTAAAATCTACTGTTTCCTTACTTGTTTGATGACCTTTTTTTCATCCCTTTTTATCAGAAGTAAGATTCCTATGCTTGATTAATGTCAGTAGGGCAAATAATATTTCTTTTATGAATGCTTCACAGCACTGGGATGTAGTTTGGAATTTGAATTCCACTGTCTTTCGGTATTTTATGTACAACAGTAATTTATTAGAACCTGGCTAAATCGCCTTCTAAGAATGTGGTCTAAATATTTCTCCAGCTGCATTCTACTATGATCATATGTCTCATATCTTAGTGGAACTTATCTGCAAATGCTCAAAGGATTTTGTTATAATTTAACAGGATATTCGCCACATATTTTGAAGTGTTCACATCCAATGACTAATCAAAATATTTTTTCCATCCTATATACATATTTACTTTGTTGTAAAATTTGCACCCATTTATTATTTCATGGGTATTATCAGAAACTGTTTGATTGTATGTCAGGTCCAGGCAATCGTCCTCGTTATTCACACCAGGTTTCACGGCGACCAAGGCCAATATACTCTATATTGGCCTTGACGGCGACAAACTACTCACATCCAGAATGGGAAATTCTCTGTCTTTTACAGTCCTTGTTTGGTGAAACCTTGAAATAAGTCCTTGGCCTCCCTGTTCAAGTATGAGAAGAATGCACAAAAGCCAATTTCATAATGCTTTAAATCATACATCATTTAGCAGATGGAACATTTGGAAAAATTCAAACTATTAGGCATAGCATAGCTCTCATTAGAAATTTTCAGTTATGGCTATGCCAATTCTCTATTTCTAATAGGAGATTTAAACAATTTTATGAGTTCAGTTGAACTTTGGTTTAATAATGATTTTTGTTGGATAGAAATCTATACTAATTAAATTCCAAATACAAGGGACGAGTTGTGGATAATTTTGTAAATAGCATATTTAGTGAAAATAATAGTATTGTTCATTATATTATTCTTAGAAAGTAGATTTGCAGGCTAATGACGACTTTTGTTGGCCATCCACTCGCTATTAGCTTTGAAAATAGATTCACTGCTAATGATTTAATATTTTTTTTTTTTCATTTCGACCTCTGCTCCGTACCATTTTCCTTTACTACTATAACTAAAAAGGTTGTAAAGAGTCTCAGGTTTAATCCAAGTAATATTTTTTCCCCTTTTTTATTATCTAGGCAAAAATATTTCATAGGTGTGTTATCGTTATATGTTAAATGTGATAAAGAAAGAAACTAATTCTATTTGGTTTCCCTGAATTTTCTATTGATTCAGGGGTTTTCGCCACTGTTGGTGGTGACTTCACCCTCTTTGTTTACAATCATGTTATTATTTTTTCCTGTTGGCTTTTATATCTCTGTTTTATTTTCGCTACACTGAAAATACTCCGTATTTTTTCTCTAGAATTTTTCCTTTTTATGTTTTTTTTTTTTTTTTTTTTTTTTTAGAATGGCATCTTTTATCTCTAATAAAACTCACCTGCCGCTACATGCCTTTCCTTTTTTTTTTCTTGCTGAGTTGTCATTTCTCTTTTATAAATCCTAAGTTGGCAATATATATATATTTATATATATATATATATATATATATATATATATATATATGTATATATATATATATATATATATATATATATATATATATATATATATATATATATACATATACACATATATGTGTGTGTGCGTGTATATATATATATAAATATATATATATATATATATATATATATATATATATATATATATATATATATATGTATATATAAATACGTATATATATATATATATATATATATATATATATATATATATATATATATATATATATATATATATATATATATATATGAATGCATAGCTGGGCCTGATTTTCTTCATACTCATATTTCTAAATATATTCCATATATAGTTTGAACATCAAGTATAAAAGATAAAGTTAATTCTTCTGATTACGAAAATGTCCTTCTGTACTTACATCACTTAAGTACTTATTTTCCTATCAGTTTATCTCTATAATTTTTGCTTTTAGCTTTTTGTATAGCTTTACTAAAATTCAAGGTTCTTTAGTAGCCCTCATTATTCATAACGATTCCTAGAGTCTGTGCGTATATTCAGAATGATAACTAGAATTCACGCACGGTTCATTTATGCCGTTAAAGATTGTTTGAATATTTAAATAATTTTGCAGAATTTAGTAACGCTACTATTTCCTTACAGCACGTTTACCATTTAGGAAACAATCATAATGTGAACCAGTAAACCATCTTTTACTTGATCTTCTTTTTCGCATTATAGTGATATATTCACAGCTTAATGAACACATTTTTTTTTTTTTTGACGTACTTCATGTCATATGGTTCCAGTTCAATAGAAACACACTTCAAGTTATGTGCTCAGCCAATTAGAGCTTACTAGTGTTCGCACATGGTTGGAAAAAAAAGGTTTAACAAGTATGTGTCTATTAAATCCTTCCAGCACCAGCATCTGCCAAGAATCCCTCTTGTTCTGTGCCACCCTAAACCACCATTAGTGCCTCAAACATTTTTACATATTATAGGTAAATTATTTTTTTTTCTGTTGATATTATAGAAATATGTACGTTGTTGAAGGAAACTGGTAAAACAAATTTCATATACGTGGTCAATATCCCACAGGGGATTTGTTTCCAAACTGAGAGAAACCACACTAGTCCTTGAAGGTCTGAGCCGCCCAGACTGATAGATATGGAAAGACTCAGCTGCACAGACTACAGGGGAACATGTGTCCTTCAATATGGCCAACATAGTGCATGATTATATTGAATTATTTACGCTTATAGGTCAAATGTTAGTAGTATGTTAGTGTAGCCTAGTGGTATAATGTATAGTGCTTTTTCGTGCATGTTTCATTATGAAAGTATCATTTAATAACATAAATCAGAAAAGTGGTCACTTTGTATATACAGAAGAGCTTCAATGTGGGTCATATAGTGCGGAATAATAGTAAAATTAATTTTAAATTGCCATCATGTCTGAATAGCTTAGTGATATATTACACTTTGTAGTGAATTTTTCATTTCTAAAGATTGTGCATTAACCAAAAAAAAAAAATAGCCAAATACAATGATAGTTATAGTGAAAATAATTTGAACCTGTTATTATGTTAGTATAGCCATGTGATATATATTGCTTTGTAGTGGATTTTTTCAATATGAAAGTGTCGTCTATTGACCTAAGATAAGTAAAATATTCATTTTTTTTATAGGGCCATGTGCCAATCTCTTACATTGAATAACTGTTGGGAATAGCGGAAGTACTTGAAAGTTATTGTTATTTTATGCTAATCTAATGGCAAATGATGTTGTTTGTGCATTTTCTTTATAATAGTGATTGCTATAAATAGTGATTATTTTTTTAGCTTCCATCAAATTTTTTTCTACTTCTCTAAGGATTCTAGGCTCACGTTAATAGACCCCTATGACAGCTAAGATGTTGATGATTACCTCATTGAAGTCCTGGATGACTGATTTCTATGATAAACAGTCATGAACCTTATACATATGTTTATTGATGTTGCCTTCCATCAACAGCTTCTGTGAATCATGATAGGACAGACCATTTCCCAGAGGAAGGCATCCCTTTTGAGAATGAATATGAAGCCTAGTACCTAGTTAAAGAAGGTTAAGAGCACCATTTTAAAGCTCAAAGATCGGTTGTGCAAGCTACCTTGACCTGTCTAACTTCTTCCACCCCACAAATTTGGATGGTCGTGTTAATTAACTAAGCAACGTGATAGTAACGTTTCATTTAACTTTGGTTCGTCTTCTGAAATATGCATATTGATCTCTTTGTTGATATTTGCTGTTCTGCTACCTTCTCTACGAATGAAGGTGGGAAGAACGCATTTTTGGGATATACAGTACTTAAGCCTACTTCCTTCAATTTGCATTGTGCTTTTGCTAACCTAAATTTTTAGTTATATACCTAGTGGTTGGGTGACTGAATAGTGTAATTATAATGATAATGATTATGACATCAGAAATAATGATAATGTTAATTATGGAATGATTAATAGTAGTACTAATAGTAATAGCAGCAGCAGTAATTGACATTGTAGGAAAATAGGACGAAAAACCAGTAAGCCTAAGTTTCTAATTTTTTTCAGCGCTGAAGCAGAGATCAACAGTAAATGTTATCTTTGGTTTTATTTTTTTTAGATTTATGTTTATCGGTTTTGAACGAAACCATTTCATTGATTAGTATGACACAGTAGAAGAGCTATCAATTATCTGTTAAGGATACTTATCTGAAAACGTTAGCTTTTAGCAATTAATTTAGAATACGGAATTTGATTTTATATTTATTTTCGTCTTAAACGGTACTATAACTATGCTGTAGAGCTGTAGTTTATGGTGAGAAAGTAGAGTTCTTTATAATAAAATATTCATAGAGTTTTAATTTGGCGATTAAACAGGTGGATTTAAATTATACTGTTTTTCTTTTATAAACATCGCGAAGGTCTAGTGATATCTAAAAGAAAAACAAAGTCACACAGATGAGTAGCATTAAAATCTAGAAAACCAAGCCGAAAGAAAAAAGTTAAAGTAATGATTATAAGCAAATAAACCCTTTGTGTGTGTGTGTTGATAGATTTCTAGTTGAATCATCTGTTGTTAATTGCGTCATCTTACCTGGTTCTGCCTCACCGACTGCAGACGCACCAACCGAAGTAATGGGAATCAATCTGAAGTTATTATTGTTGTTTGCTAAGAATTATATGTGCAGATAGATTTAAATGGGAGGTCATTAAGGCTGATGCAACATTAGCGATTTCGGTTATTGGATAATTAACATTAATAGTGATCAGAATCCTTGTAATGGAAATTAACCCTTGAATCAGCATTTCTGGGTAATAATATTAAGACCGGAAATTGAGGAAGTTTCAAATTCAGTGTATGAATGAAATTTTCCGAATTATATTCAAGATACTCGTACTAAGGTAGACCGGGCGGTGAATACTTTTCCTTAAATCTATCTTTTTTTTTTTTTATATATATTTTCCTACCTTCTATTCTTTTTATAGTTTATATATTAGAGATATATTTTAGCGTTGGTACAGATCTTAAAATACTTTATTTTAGCGGTTCATTACTTGTGTTGTAGTTTATTTATTACCTTATTCTCTCTCTTCATTGTCTTATTATTTTCCTGTTGAAGCCCTTGCGCTTATAGCATCATGCTTTTTCATGCAGCTCAGAAAATAATAATAATAATAATAATAATAATAATAATAATAATAATCATTAATTATTGGCTATCACATTCTCTTATCGATTCTGTTTATTAGTCCAGGTTGCAAGTGTAGCAATACTGCACTCCGTGGGATTTTGAATGAAGGGAAGGAATGAATACTGGAATACGTTGTTAATATAGACTACAACCTTGCACTGCCAGGTGTTTTCACTCAATTTGTGGCAGAAATCCTGTGTGACGTCATTAATCCAAGATGGCCACCGCTAAGGAGTTGCGCGCAGATTTTCCTCAATAACTCGTTCCAGAGTGGTCCTATGAAAACTATTTGTCAATACTTATTTGTTTTACATACAAAAATAAATTATTAAGTATTGAATAAGTATTTCACTATCTTTCTTGATTTACAAGATATAAGTAATTATTTTATCTTTCGATTATAGATAATCATCATATATTGTTGCATTTGCATCAATAACTCTTTCCAGTGTTTTGCTAGGAAAATTTTTACTTATTTGTTCTACATATAAAAAAATATTGAATATGTGTTTTTGTCTCTTCCATATATTACAAGATATAGTAAATTATTTAGCTTAACGTAATTCATAAAATCATTATATATTGTTGCGTTTCCATTAATAACTCGTTCCTGAGCGG
>NC_090725.1:196524862-196527362 GCF_036898095.1 Palaemon carinicauda
ACTTTGGTCACATTGAAAAAAATGGCGTCCTGTCCAGAATAAAGAGACACGATTGATAGTCGAGGCCAAGGAAGGAATGTCTTAATATTTTACAATTATAGGGTTGAGAATTAAGCTCGAAGGAGTGTAACTGTCACAGAAAGAAAGAGCATTGAAGTAAGCGTATGTTCGAGGGGAATAGAAGGATTATACTAATCTCAGCTGGTCCAGAGACAGGTAAAATTTACAGAACAAGCAGTGAACAACGAGACCTGGAATTTAAAAAAGGGTCAGATTTTTATCAAAACATCAACGGGAGGAATCCTTTAGTAAAAATAATGGTAGAAATTTGCAAGTGATAATAGTCTGGAAGGATTAAGCTTCACAAAGAGATATTTAATTGAGAAACTGATAGGGGGTTTGAGATTACAAATGCCTAATCGACATGTGTTCCTTCAAGTAGTTTTAACTGGTAGGCTATATGCTAGAGGCAAAGTTTAGCTGCACGTGTTTCTCTCGGAAAATTTGACAATCCAAACAGCTTGAGGAACTATTATTTCTATGGGACAGCTTTGTCTTAATGTCTTTTGGCATTTTAAAATTCAGCTGTGTGTCAAGAAGGTAATTTTACATGAGCGTGGGCGGTCTGTTGAACTGTCAATTAGCAATACTAGTAGTGATATCAAAGTGCAACATATTTAAAAAGAGAGAGGTTGAAAAGTTTTTAATTTTGATGCCAAACATGGCTATATGGGACTAAGGATTATAGAATTGCACTACAGCTTAAACCGAATAGTATATCATAGATTAACATAGATTGGTTAGTAGCATTCTTAATTCCAACTATAATCCATTCAAAACTTAGCATGGAAGTTCCTTTCCGTTCGAAATCCTCGTCAGAATTCGATGTGTTCCATTTCAAACCGAATAATATATTAAAGATTAACATGATTGCTTTAGTAGCATTATTAATCTAATATCGATGAATTTAATACTTATTATTGTTTATTTCGAAATCCTTTTAAGATTTCAGCAGAGGAAAACTTGGCAATGTAGTTTTATCTTTCTCATTTATATATGAAATTACAACCATACCTTGGTTAATTATGCATAACAGGATTGGTGATATGCACTATTGAGATAAGAGGCAGTATGATAGTTAAAATATTTGCCTTTAAATTTCTAATATTGATTGAAAAATGTGACTTTCATTTAGATTTTCTCTCCTCATCAGAGATATTCGGGAAACATTTTGAGTTTGGGAAAACGGTTTCATTTTAATTTCGGTAACCTGGAATCATTTATGAGGATGGTTGACAGACTACCGTCCAATTTACAAAACTTTTATACTGTATTATTTAAGGTTTTTGAACATCTTTTGGGAAACCGTCTAAATAAGTATGTTGAACGTGATCATCTGTTCTTCATTTGCAGTTTTGCTATCAAAAATTTCTTGGAGCATGTGATTCATTTCTTAGCAGTTTTAGTGGTGTAAAGGTATACTTTGATTGTAGTTTGAAAGTTCGTATGACGTCCCGAGGACCTTGTTTTCAAACTTAAACAGATGGAAGTAGGAGGGTCTTTTCATCGCCTCATTGTTGATTTCTTAAGTATCCATTTGCAAAGAGTAGCTGTTAATTGGCACCATAGTAACTGTGGGAACGTTATATACGGTATTGCCAAGGTTTAATACTCTTGGCTCATACTATATATGCATGACATGGAATTTGATCAGGAAAAAGAGCTTGCATATGAAAAAGATTCTGTTCTCTTTACATCAATTGCAACTCCAAAATATACAACTTTAGTTGTGTAATCCTTTGATAGAGCTTCAGCTGTAATATTATGGGGATGAAGTTGAATACAAACAAAACTGAAAGTATGATTATTAGTAGGTAAAGGATAGTAGCTCCTTAACACCCTGATCTTTGTAATGTCTTCTTCGACAATAGCTTTTCCGCTATGCAGGGTCGCTACAATTTCTTCTGTCTCCGATGTCATCGCAAGGGAGATCTATCGCCAACATATCTGCTGTTACACACTCCATCAGCCTTCTATTTGGTCTCCCCTTCCTCCTCCAGCCTGGAACATTCATCTCCACCAACCTCCTCCCAACATAGTCCCGGTCTCTCCTCATTACATGCCCAAACCAGTGGAGTCTCTTTTCTTGGATTTTCATTGACACCTCTGTAACCTTTGTTGCTCCCTTTACCAAGTCATTCCTAACCTTATCCAGTCTCTTTGCAATAACTCCTTTACTTTATAAAAATAATTTGAAATGTATATATATATTTTTTATTTTTTTTTGCAAATTAACATTACAGAAACACATTCAGTTTTATTCTCCTTTTTTAGTTTCTTACTTAATATCCCCATATATATATATATATATATATATATATATATATATATATATATATATATATATATATATATATATATATATATATATATATATATATATATAATATACAGTATATATATATATATATATATATATATATATATATATATATATACA
>NC_090725.1:196531518-196541518 GCF_036898095.1 Palaemon carinicauda
AACATATGTTGGTGTTAAACATATAATGTATATATATATATATATATATATATATATATATATATATATATATATATATATATAATGTATATATATATATATATATATATATATATATATATATATATATATATATATCTATATATATACATATATATACAGTATATATATATACAATAAATATAAATATATATATATATATATATATATATATATATGTTTATATATACATATATATATATATATATATATATATATATATATATATATATATATGTATATATATAAATATATATATTAATATATATATATATATATATATATATATATATATAAATATATATATTTATATATATATATACATATATATATATATATATATATATATATATTTATATATATATATTTATATATATACAGTATGTATATTTATATATATATATATATATATATATATATATATATATATATATACATATTATATATATATATATATATATATATATATATATACAGTATGTATATATATATATATATATATATATATATATATATATATATATATATATATATTTATCCCCTCTCTCTCTCTCTCTCTCTCTCTCTCTCTCTCTCTCTCTCTCTCTCTCTTTCTCTTTCTTTATGTGTATATATATACACATATATATGCGAGCTTCAACGAAGAATTAACGATTGCTATGGTGTCAGCAATCACAGAAAAGCTACAGGGGCAGTGCACTATAGACGAGAAATCTGTTGAAGAGGCAGCCCTGGACGACCCAGCATATCAGCTACTAGTCGCTCGAGTGACTGCAGGGGATTGGAACCCGATGAAATCTCAAGAAATTGCACGTTTGAGGCCCTGCTATGGCATCAGAGAACGTCTCTCTATACCTGACAACCTGGTCACATACTGCTTCAACGACAACTGCATCCACCATCAGATAACCGCCAACCTCCATGCTGGACATCAAGGCCTAGATATAATGTTGAGGAGAGCGAGACATCCAGTCTATTGGCCAGGCATCGATGGTGACCTCCAGCATCATCGTTCACGATGTACATCGTGCGACGCCCACTCACCATTACTTCCTGCCGAAGTCATGAAATGACCCATGCCCCAGAGTATCCGTTCCAACAGACTGCCTTGGACCTGTTTCAGCTCGAAGGGACACATGTATATGGCATATTGTGACAGGCTTACAGGCTGGCTAGAAATAGCCTACTTCCCCAATGGCACCTCGTCTGCAAAGGTCATGACAAAACTTAGGCATTACTTCACTCAATGGGGAGCACCAGAACAATTGTCTACCGACGGCGGCACCAACCTGGTGAGTGAAGAGATGATGACATTCTACAGGAGATGGAGAGTTGACATACGCCTATCATCGGCCCACTATCCGCAGTTAAATGGGAGAGCCAAAGCCGCAGTTAAGTCAGCGAAAAGGATAATTAGAACAAGTATGAGCGGGATTGGAAGCCTTGATAACGACAAGGTATCATTGGCCATGCTACAATACCTGAACATGCCCTTAAGGGGTATGAATAAATCTCCGGCGCAATTGGCAACTGGGAGACAGCTATGGGATGGTGTACCGACTGCAAAACTCATATGATAGACCAACATTGGAGAAAATCCATTAGAAAAAGAGAACTTCAAGTAGCAGAGAAAAATAAGAAGATAATTGAAAGCGGCAGCGACAGGAGGCTAACACCCATACAGGCAGGCACACACGTTAGGATTCAGAACCAGATGACCAAGGCCTGGAACAGGCTGGGAATCATAGTCGAGCAACGACCTCATAAACAGTACATCGTGAGACTAGAGGGTAGTGGGCATCCGTCGATAAGGAACAGAAGACACCTCAAGGTCACTGAAATGCCCGCCAATGATACAAGAGGAGCCACTCCTACCGACGACAAAGTGGGTCATGAGCCTAAGTTTCCTCCATCAGCGCCAGAGGAACGGCCTCCAAGGAAGAGAGAGGCCCCGGCCGCGAAATTTTTTTTCCCAAACAGGTTTGCAGATTGGTGCGGGGCTTCGTGCGTAGAAAACAGATTATAAGGGTAACTCCTTTATTACGGCTGCGTTAAGATTTGATGGATAATTTTTCCTTCGGCTATAAATTCAACGAATAATCTGGTCTATTCTTTCCACATTCTCATCTGTCCTTATACACCTTTCAACACTGAGATTGCTAAACAATTCTTCTTCGTTCAAGGGTTTAACTACTGCTCAGTGGCTACTTTCCTCTTCAAAAGGATTGAGACACTCTGGCTATGGTAAGCAGCTCTTCAATGAGAAGGACACACCAAAATGTTAATAATAATAATAATATTAATAATAATAATAATAATAATAATAATAATAATAATAATAATAATAATAATATGAACGATAATGTTATGAATAATAATATGATCGATAATGTTATGAATAATAATAATAATAATAATAATAATAATAATAATAATAATAATAATAATAATAATGATAACGTTAATATTGATATTGATAATCAATGATCAATGATGTCATCAGCTATGGGTGCGTCAATAAAACATTGCAATTTCGACTGATCAAGAGAAATGATGACCTTTGAGAGGTACACAGGTGCATCATTGGTTTTGCCTAATTCAAAGAAAAGAAAACTGTGTTGGAAAAAAGAAAACAGCAAGCAAGGTTTAGCCTGCTGCTACAGTTAGTCGTCGCTCATCTATACTTGGAGTCAGGAGATGCCTTCATACAGGTCGTAAGGTCAAAGATACTTGCAAGAATGAATTGGAAAAGCATTAAGATAGCAGCATAGAGTAGTCAAATAATCCCAAAGAAGAGACCAAAAAATGCTTCTCACTCTCTAAGTGGGTTACTAACAACGAAAAAATGGACAATATAAATCTTCCAAGCGGTATTTGGATGTGTATAATTTATTGCTTTATTTTTATATCGAGTGAGATATACAATTTCATGATGTAGTATGATGAGTATGTATATATGAATTTTTCAGTGTAGAATTAATATCTATTTGGCTAAGCAATAAATCTTTTAATCTAGATTAATCCTCTTGGTTATGAAATGTCACAGACAAATGTTCCCCTGGGAATCTAACAAACTTTTGAAATTCGAAGTATTTTAGTAACATTCAGTTTTAAGAACTAAAGGGCAAATATTGGTTTTTAAACACATATATGCATAGCATGTGAGTGTGTTTATACATGAATATACTGTATATATATATATATATATATATTATATATATATATATATATATATATATATATATATATATACGTGCACGCATACGTATATATATACATATATATATATATATATATATATATATATATATATATATATATATATATATATATATGTATATATACATATATATATATATATATATATATATATATATATATATATACATATATATATATACGTGCACGCATACATACATACATATATATATATATATATATATATATATATATATATATATATATAATATATATATATCGTGCATGTGTTTATACTTGCATATACTGTATTTACATGTACACACATACACACAAACATACACACACACACACACACACACACACACACATATATATATATATATATATATATACATAGAGAGAGAGAGAGAGAGAGAGAGAGAGAGAGAGAGAGAGAGAGAGAGAGAGAGAGAGAGAGAGAGAGAACAACAACAAAATATCTAGCCATATATATGATCGTGCACTAGAGGAGTGACATCAGAAAAGTCACATAGCTTGACATGTAACAGTTTTAGTGGTAATTAAGTTAATGATACTCATAAATACAGTGATAGATTTAGCCGTTACTTGAACGTAACTGTTGAAGGTAAGATGTATCCCATCCCCAAGATTCTATCCAAGCGTGTGGAGCATTTGTCACATGCTAGAATGCAATCTCTCAAGACCAAAAAAAATATGTAGAGACTTGCCACAGCAAATTCGAGACAGTCGTTGAATGATACCATATGGGAATTTACAAGATGATTCAAGACTTTATTAAAGAAACACCATCACACAGTCCAAGCGGTACGCTTTTTCAATTCACTGTCGCAAGTATCTTTGACCTTACAACCTGTATGAAGGCATCTCCTGACCCCAAGTATATATGAGCGACAACTAACTGCAGCAGCAGGCTAATTCTTGCTTGCTGTTTCCTTTTTTTCAACACAATTTTCTTTTCTTTGCCTTAGGCTGAATCCTTGCTGTTCACTTTTTCCAACATGGTTTTCTTTTCTTTGCTTTAGTCAAAACCAATGATGCACCAGTGTACCACTCAAAGGTTTTCATTTCTCTTTATCAGTCGAAATTACATTGTTTTATAGACGCACCCATAGCTGATGACATCATTGATTATCCATTATGAATATTATTATTATTATTATTATTATTATTATTATTATTATTATTATTATTATTATTATTATTATTATTATTATTATTATCATCATCATTATTATTATTAATATTATTATTATTATTATTATTATTATTATCATTATTATTATTATTATTATTATTATTATTATTATCATTATTATTATTATTATTATTATTATTATTATTATCATTATTATTATTATTATTATTATTATTAGCTAAGCTAAAACCCTAGCTGGGAAAAGCACGATGCTAAAAACCAATTGTTCCAACAAAGAAAAATAGCCAAGTGAAGAAAAGAAATAGATAAACTACAAGACAAGTAATAAACAATTAAGAATAAAAAATTTACGAAACAGTATCAACATTGAAATAAATTTTCCATATATAAACTATAGAATAGTGTGCATGAATGTAGCCTTAAGCAAGAGAACTCTACCCCAAGACTGTCGAAGACAAATTTACAGAGGTTATGGCACTATCCCATTGACTAGAAAACAATAGTTTCATTTCGGAGTGTCCTTCACCTAGAAGAGCTGCTTACCATAGCTAGAGTGTCTCAATCCTTATGAAGAGGAAAGTAGCCACTGAACAGTAGTTAAACCCTTGAACGAAGAGGAATTGTTTGGTCATCTCAGTGTTGAAAGGTGTATAAGGACAGATGAGAATGTGGAAAGAATAGACCAGACTATTCGTTGAATTTGTAGGCAAAGGAAAAATTAGCCGTAACTAGATATACAGATCCAATGTATTACTGTCTAACCATTCAAAGAACCCACTAACTCTAGCGGTAGAGTAAAAAATCAACACGTAAAATTCACAGAATTTAAAACCCTTATTCTTCAACATGCTTAAACAGGTGCAGCAATTAAGGATAGATATAAAAGTAGTGATGATGATATGTTGTGGAAAGGTTGTAGGATACTTGGACGAATCGAACTATGAAACTGGTAAGAACATTGTTGTTAACACAAGAAAAGTTTTGAAAATAAAGTTATTCAGTAACATTAGTTTTCATAGGCCAATCATGAAATATATATATATATATATATATATATATATATATATATATATATATATATATATATATGTGTGTGTGTGTGTGTGTGTGTGTGTGTGTGTATGTGTGAGTGTGTGTGTGTGTGTATGTGTGTATGTAATTATCATTATCATCATTATTATTATTATTATTATTATTATTATTAAGCTATCTATAAACATTTCAGCTCTTTATGAATGAACTTTCTGATCATAACTTTAATGAGCTAGTTACCCATCAAATCTTAATGCAGCCGTAATAAAGGAGTTACCCTTATAATCTGTTTTCTGTGCACGAAGACTCGCCCCAATCTGCAAACCTGTTTTGGAAAAAAAATTTCGCGCCCGGTCTGGATGAACGATTATGTATAATTGTCTCTGCTTTGATTTTGCATTTATGAAATGAAAGCAACTTCTGTTTTATTTCACTGCACTTAGACGTGCATTGATTTCATATTTAAAAAAATTATATTTTGTATGAGATTTTAAGTTAGGTTGGTGTGGAAATTCTTTCAACGCTTTATTTTAGCCACCCCCGTTATTACATTTTTTATTTTTTGTTTGTTATTTTCTGTTTTACGCATCTCGTTTTTGCTTTTGTTTCCTTTGTAACCTTCATTATTATACCCTTGAATATTCATTGCTGCTAACATGTCCATCATTCCCCTGTAATGCTTTACCTTTCATCACCTCATTCCTCTGTAGATGATTTCCTCTCATTTCGTGAGCTCAAGTACATTGCTCTGACGATGCAACCGACCGTCGACAATTTTCAAAGACAGCGCTTGGTTGCGTTCCGTTCCAAATGCTCTTGAAGCTTTGGATGTTTAACCACAATTGGTTTGTATTCAAGTAACTCTTTAATTTACGTAACTCATTGATCTTAGCTTATTGCTATTTACATCTCAGTACCTATTTATGAGTCTGTTTAGCTAGGATTGTTTCCTGTGTTTTTTGAACATCACTAAACGACACTTAATTTCTTTGTATGTCTATTAATTTTTTATAAGCCAGACAGTCGGATTTCTTTGTAATTACTTTCCCCTGGAGTTTCAAGAATGATCCTTGTATTTATAAAAAGCACCCTTCAGCAAACCACGTACTCATGGAAATTTGAAGAAGCACCCTTCAGCAAACCACGTACTCATGGAAATTTGAAGAAGAAGAACTCGACCTGCTTGAACCAGCTCAGTGGCGGTAGGGAGAAGAGTGCGAGCGGCCCACGTAAAAACCAGGAAGCGTTGAAGGCGGACGTAGGCATTGCCTCTTCATCTGAGACGTCGTTTTAACATAGGCGTCGGTTCAACTACCTGTTGGTCAACCATTTACTAACCAACAGTAGGCCTTACTTTGTGCCATTATTTAGAAGATAAACTTACGAAGACAAAACACGTCAGTGCAGAACTGAAGATGCACCGTGTTCTTAACAGTTTACAAGATGCCTCCACTACGTCTACAATCAACCCTCAAGAGCGTGAGTACTAATTAACGGTGCTCAACCTTGGCCAAGGAACTGTTCCCCCTTTTTTTCCAGCCTTTATTTGACGATGTGCACATTTAGCTAGGAAGTCATGTTCAAACTGTCTGGTTTAATCATTCGTGGTGTGTGTCCATTAACATAAGTTGTGTTCCCATTCCCCTCTATCAAGTTTGAAATTTTATTGCCCGAGAGGAATGTGCTCAAAGTAGTGAGTAGAACTTTTGGTATTATTTCAGTCACCATTTTTACTTTCATTGGTTGATTAGTCATTTGATTATTGATTTACGATTTAATTGATTTGACCGTTTTCTTAGCATTTTTAATTTTCCATATGCCATGCGGTCTTTATTCAAATTTCATTTAGGTAGTTTTGCTGTTTTTTCCTGTGTCAGTTAGGTGAAAATTCCTGTTGTACTTTATGGAAATAAACGCCATTTTTAGGTTAAAATTATTAACTGTTTTTAACTTGACCTTTACATTTTGAAATGACTGAATGAGTTATCACATGAGGTGAGATATGACTTAAGGGTAAGTTTATATTTACGTCACTCTAAAGCTATCGGTGTCAATCCTTTATTGTAATGTTCTACGGTATTACCTCCCGGTACTCCTTAGGACGTTTTGACTTTTACAGTACTGCTCCCCATAACTCTTTGTGAAACTGTCGTTAACGTAACTGATTCAGTCCAACCACACTTGATTGGGATTTACTATTCTGCGCCCTGGAGTAGCGTCTGAACATCAAGGTGATATCGGTGCCGATAGTCCCGGTATAGAATAATCTTTGGATTTAAACGTGTGTAGGGAAAGCAAACCGTCTTCATTGTGGCTCTCTAGTTTGTCAAGTGTGAGAGTGTTGGCGCTCTATCCTTCAGGCTGGGGTCCGGGAATCAGAAACAAGGAGGCCTTTCCCGGAATTATTTCCCACTGTTGATGCTGCATTCACAACTCAATTTTAGTGCACATCTTGCAATGCTGATATAATTATTGTTTCACTTGAGGTTATGTTAATGCTGTTGATGTTGCTCTCTCTCTCTCTCTCTCTCTCTCTCTCTCTCTCTCTCTCTCTCTCTCTCTCATCTTCATGATACCATTAATTATTACGATTATGATTTACCTTACATGTCTGATGTTTTTCATTAAGAGAGTATAGCATTTTGTTTTTCATATCTGCTTTTGATATTGTTATTTATAAGTTTTGAAAATATTACCCTCATAATATTTTGGGAGGGCGATGTAAGATGAGGCTGCTTGCAGCGCCTAAGCTCCGCCCACATAAGTGACGTCATTGTCCATGTCACGGGCTATCTGTATTTCCTTCCACTGTGAATCAGTTGCAATGAAGATACGAAACTACGCTGACAATCAATTCCTGCTCCTGCCTATTTTAAGATCTAACAGCCCTCGACCTATTTACGATCATATTTTGAGTTTTGTCAGAGCTCAACTTCATGCCCATAATCAGCACAAAGCACTAGTTTTTGCTAGATCTCTCAGAACGCTCCCAGAGCTAAATTCAAGAACGGAATTGATGCAAAGAGAGTAGCATCATCTACATATGCAATAGGCTTGTTTTCATGGCAAACCTACATGTCATCTGTATATAGTATGGAAAGTAATGGGCCAGGAACACTACCCTTAGAAACAACATGTATCACATTTTTATAATAACTATGGTGCCCATCAACAACTATTCTTTGCAATCTATCACTTAAAATTTCAATAATAATGCTATGACAAGACCTACATACTCACAGCGGCTTGAGTTTAAAAACAATAACTTCATGATGAATACGGTCTAAGGCAGCACTAAAATTAAGGGCAATCATATGAACATCCTGACCACATTCAAGGGATTTCTCAACACCCTTGGAGACAGTAAAATGAGGATCACATGCTCCAAGCCCTTTGCAGAAGCTAAATTACGAACTAGGGATCAGATGATTACTTTCGGCATACCTATTTAGATATTTTGGCAAATGGTGTTTAAAACCTTTAGATTATATGGGAGATATGGAAATTGGCCGGTAATCAACTGGACTCGAGGTACCAAATACATTTTCATAATGGAGTAGCATTACTAACTCTCCAACAAGTGCGAAAATAACCTCTTCTTGCTAACTTATGGGGAAATAACAGATAACTTAGGAGCTAAGAATTCATTCTTTATAAAAGCGGAGGAAATATACTTAATGTTTAAACCTCCTTAATTATGAAGGTCCATCAGGAGATCTTTAATTTCATGAAACCAAAAAGGTAAACTGATTAGTTTAACCTCAGGAAAACAGGAATGAGGAGGTTAAAATTTCTCTTTACTCTGCTTACAGTCAAACTCATCAAACAAAAGGATTGTCTTTTCATTTGGGCAAAGAGTAACAAAGCCACCAAATTAAAGTAAAAGAGGAACTGTTACATCTACACCAAAGAGGATAGATTTGAGGGTAGCCAACCACTTATGTTCCTTGGTTGTACCAGGAAGGGGTTTCCTTTATGGATAAATTGCATTCCTTTTTAGTTGAAAGGATCCTAGCTTAGTATAGTTATTCGAAGTCATATGATAGGCCTACTGTTTCCACAAATATGCACGTATATAATCATTATTTAACCAGGATTTGTCTTTCACTTGGCATTTTGGCAGACAGTTATGTTAGGCAGATTCTCATTGAAAAGAAGAGCAGGCTGAACACTATTATACAACTGTGACCAATTAAAGTTGAAAATAACACTCAAAATGCCATTCCAGTCTGCTTGAGATTTTATATAAATTTTACATAAGTATGACACATCAAGGGCAGGCTGTTCAGTCTTCCGCTACTGAGGAAAATAAAGTATGACCAGTTATCCCAACCGGAGAACCAACCTTACTTGTTATAACGCCAGATAATTCATTGTATACTAGGTCAAGGCACATATAAGACCTGTGAATAGCTTCACTTATGATTTCCTATCAGCCTGGTTCAGAAGCAAAGCCCAAAATGGAAACATTATCAAGAAAAGAGATGGAGTAATAAAAATTTCAGAGTACGCCTATTTCTATGCAGTGTTATATAATGTTAATATAAGAAA
>NC_090725.1:196554018-196564018 GCF_036898095.1 Palaemon carinicauda
ATAATGAGGGTTATATGGATATGGTTTTGACATGCTCTACACACTCCCCAAGAGAGATTAGTTCACCAAACAATCAGCTGGGCATCACAAGGGACTAGAAGAGTTGGAAAACCCAGGACTATAGGACTTATTACTATGAAACGCAAAGTAGGAGGTGATGAATGGAGAAGTCTTGAAATAAAAGCTCAAGGTAGAGACGATTGTCGAAATCTAACCGAGTCCCTTTACGCCAATAGGCGTAGGAGGATATGATGATGATGATGATGATAAGTATTTTTATTTATTTTTTTATTTTTTATTATAACCTCTATATTAATACGATAGCGTGTGTGTTACTTATTTTTTTTGTCACGCTTTAAAGAAAACGGAAATAATGTCATGATATACTCTTAAAAATTCATATTAGACTTTGATTACTTAAGCAAAGCACATCTTAAATATTTTTCCCAATTCATGTATTGCTCATTTTTTTAAAAATAAATATACAAGTCAAAACTAATCACATTTTATTCAAACATGTATAGGTTAGAACAAAATAATTAGTATTGAAAATATCATTTCGTGTAATTTACACGGGTTCCGCCTAAAGAAAACGGAAATAATTTTGTGGTATACTTTACAAATTCACATTAGACTTTGATTATTTAACCAAAGCACATCTTATATAGTTTTCCCAATCATGTATTGCTAATTCTTTTGAATAAATATACAAGTCAAATCTTATCACATTTTATTCAAACATGTATAGGTTAGGAACAAGATAATTAGTATTGAAAATATAATTTTGTGTAATTTACACAAGTTCCGCTAGTTAAAGATTATTGAGTTAATTTTCCCTTGATGATCTAGCTTGTATTTTGATAAAACAATATAGCATAAATTCTTTAAAATCCTGATTGATGAACTGTATCCTTTATTGAGCGAAGATTCAAAAGGCTTCCTCCCGAGAACCTAGTCTCATCAGAAATGTCAATAATGTGAGAGTTGCCAGTTAGTGACTTTTCAAGGAAAATCACTGAATTCAGGTATCCCAGTTTTGCTGTATACTGTACCTGCAAGAGTCATAGGATACTTTTTTGTACATAAACCCTACTTTATACTTTTATTTAGTTTCCCATTTGATACATGATAAATCTAATAAGAAACTGATTATCATTCATTATTTCACTATTGCATACTGTTCCAAATCATATATGCATAAAAGTTCTTCTATATTTCATTGTTTCCTTGATTTTTCAAAAATTAATGCTTATTAAACAATAACTTTACTCATTTGCATCATGTTTTTATGACGGTTAATGTAGGTAGTTCGCTATCTCTTTATTTAATCTTCAGCCATTCCTTATTGGCCAGACTTTGTTCCTTTGAAGTTTTTTTCATTAAAAGGATTCCAAGACCTCCTGGGAATGTTATTGAATTCTGTGTTATGTGAGATATCGAATCGTGGTTACCAGATGCTGCTGATGAATTACAATTGATTTATTTCTATAAAAGGTTTTTGCTAATGTCCCTAAAGCGTAAAGCTCTTACTCTTTAGCTCTAAAAGGCTTGGATGAGATGTATAGAATTTTACTTTCTTTAAAGACATTTTTTCTCTAACCATTATGTAATTACATTATACATTTCGAATTATTTTTCTGATATTTGCACTTGAGTTATTTGGTCAGTCAGTCAAATGTTGATACTGTTTTATTGTCAACTTATGAAGAAGGGATTTCCTTCACTTGACGATTCTTTTATATTCTAAGGGACCTTTTACATTTATCCCAAAGTGAAGTTTAACCAGTTGTTGCAACCGCCATTGGCCCTGGAGCTTAATTATGTCAACTATTTTTTCTTCTACCTCCTCGGTGGTCGAAAAATTCCTAAGTGCCTCGTTTGTAAAGGAAAATGCCACTTTTACAGGTAAAGTTGGTAATTAGTCTTTCCTTTGCAAAACTGTTCTCATTTCTACACATTTTTCTTTTTGTATTGGGGTAACTGAAGTCTGTATTTTAGTAAGTATTTATTTTTTCTATTTTTTTTATTTGATATCGAAGATTTTAGGCACTGTATTTACTATTGTTTCTCTCAAACTGAATTCCCTCGATATTATTTTGTTGCGAGGCGTTATTCACTTTCCGTTCCATGCATTTCTATAGCTTTAGATAAACGAAACCATATCTCCAGAGTGTTTGTCTTTTTCGATTAATGAGTCCCTTATAAAGTCATATCCCTATTGCCGGACTGATCGAATGTTATGAAATTTTAGCCATGAAGTAAATGCATATCTCCCCTATATAGCAAGGAGCAAGTCTCTCTCTCTCTCTCTCTCTCTCTCTCTCTCTCTCTCTCTCTCATATATATATATATATATATATATATATATATATATATATATATATATATATATATATATATATATATATATATATATATATATATATATATATATATATATATCACCCACGAATGGCATTTATTACCAAATTCTATCTTGGGAATATATATCAACTTGGAATTCATTTTATGGTAACAGCTTCTGGCCGGGTAGAGATTCGAACCCCTACCTATTCGGCCGGAAACCATGCCTGCAAGGACTCTACCAAATGAGCCATCAAGAGAGATACAAGTTTATGACAAGTCCCCGTACATATTCCTGTCAAATTCAGGAATCTGTTCATAGACTTGAAATAAACTCATCTCCACCATGATAGCTGAATTATGAGTTTACAACACGTGGTTATTTTATGATGAATATATATCACTAACATTCGTGATTTCAATCAATGTAAATATCACCCACAAATGGCATTTAATACCAAATTCTATCTTGGAAATATTTATCCACTTCGAATTCATTTTATGGTAACAGCTTCTGGCCGGGTAGAGATTCGAACCCCTACCAAGTCCCCGTACATATTCCTGTCGAATTTAGGAATCTGTTCATAGACTTGAAATAAACCCATTTCCACCATGATAGCAGAATTGTGAGTTTGCAACACGTGATTATTTTATAATGAATATATATCACCAACACTCGTGATTTCAGTCGATGTAAATATCACCCACAAATGGCATTTAATACCAAATTCTATCTTGGGAATATATATCAACTTGGAATTCATTTTATGGTAACAGCTTCTGGCCTGGTAAAGATTCGAACCCCTACCTATTCGGCCGGAAACCATGCCTGCGAGGACTCTACCAACTGAGCCATCAAGAGAGATATAAGTTTATGACAAGTCCCCGTACATATTCCTGTTGGGTGAAATTATATTCATGTATACCTCTGAAATCCTGGCATTAATCTCTGCTGCTGTATCTTTCCATGGATGTTCTAAAGCAATTTGATGATGAAGGTACTCCAGCTTTGTTTTGTTTGTAATCGATGGCCAATCTCTATATTGATTATATTGGAAACCTTTTTTCCTTTTCTGACATTAAATCTTTTATTGACATTTCATTATAAGAATCAAACACAAAATTAATTTTGAAGCACAATTTTCTCTACACTAAGTCACATTTAACGTATTATTACGAAGATCTCCAAATATTCTTACATTGGAGGCCTCTTTTTATGAACATTGTTCGTTACATCGACAAGAAATTCAGTCTTTGTGGTAATTGAAGTTCTAGTTTTATCCCCAGTCTTCAATTGTTTCTCTAGTTCACGAACTAGGGCTCTCTTTGTTGTTGAAGTCATTAGGCCATCCTCATCAAACAGTTAGGAAGGAAATGAAATAACACAATGAAGTAATTTTTCACTCCTTAGTGATATCAAACATTCGATACAAGTGAGCATCTTCACACTGAGTTGAGTTTTGTTAGTATATTACCGATGACTAGCTTGATTGATGGAACGAAGCAAATGTTTTCAGGTTGGTTGTGCGAACTGTGGCAGAGATACCAACTTTTTTACTTATAAATCTTCTCTGCGGAAATACACGTATATATTCTTGCCATTCCTTTCGGCATTTAACAATCGTTTGCTAATATCTTCGGTTACTACTTCACTTGTGATGATAGTGTGAGGTCAAACTTCGTCTGCAGTAATTAAAAATGCGTTTTTATTTCTTTCTATGAGTCTTATAATTGTTTGAGTATTTCCCTTCTCAGGTAGATTTTTTGATGCTATAAAAGATAGGTTTACATCAGAATTTTTTCGTCTTGAACTACCAATGAATCATGCAGTGCTCTTCTGAGATCTATCCATTGTTTGCATTAAGTCTATATTAGCTCCAACTGCTCTGAAACCTCCTGGAGTTCGATTTATTACGGATTTTCCTTCCATGAATACCTGGATACTATAGAGTATGTTAGTCACACCAGTTTGATGATGCTTGAGCTCCTGGTAGCTTACTCAAAAACAAAGATGATTGAAACTTGTAATGAACATTGCACTTTTGCTTAACTGTCCATAATGTTCAGTGGTATCTTTTTTCTTTCAAAATTAGCATTGTAGTACATTATCTATAATAGATTTTGCTACTTACGTTCACGTTCTCTTGATACAGAGAGGTACTGTATAATGACCCAGAAACATCACACTATCCTCCGTGTTCATTATTGCTTTCTATGAACTCAGTCTTCTCAAAATTAAACAAATCTGCAAAGCAACTTAAAATGAATATGGGATTTAATCTGCAGCATCATAGAACCTATAGTTATGATTAAAAATCATAATGCAGGAGTGATTTACGTATTTATAGAACACATTCTTCTATTAGATCAGTACATAAAGTTGTTTGGGCTACATCCTGTACGGGTTACAGTTTGCCTGGAAAACATTAATACCCGTTTTACTTGTTTGGGCTGTGAGAAGTAAATGCTATCGTCAAATTGGTTGACCAAAAGTAGCCTGACCTCACGCTTTGTCGAATGTTACTTTGTGTAAATTACTTTTCACGATACTTAGTGAAGGAGTATCTGATAAAACGTAATTCATATCCCAGGCCATTTGAAAGCACACTCTGAATAGTTTCAACAACTTTTTTCTATGCCTCTTGCTTTTTCTGGGATGTGATCACTTCTTTTTTTTTTTCTTAATGCAGTCATACTTTAGTAAGAAATTACAAATGCTAGGTTTATGGCAGTTATAAGTCTGCACTTAATACACTATTATTGTCTTGTAAATCACTTGTCCTAGTGAACACTTCATCCTGAAAGTAAACACTCTCTTCAAGATATTTACTGTTTTTTTTTCTATTTGAGAAATTCTGCGATTTCTGTATTCTCTTAGTACCTGTAAAACACACATATGACACACTTATGGTCATTAATTTTGCACTGAACTGTTGGTTTCATCTGGGAGAGGTCTTTGATCTGATGCCATTGATATATGTATTCTTTTCTGCTGACAGTTTACGGTACGATATTACTTTTAAGTTTTTCTACTGTCCTTTCAAGTGAAAGATTTGTAACATTGGTTGTTAACATGATGCAAAAAATAATTAGCTCTAATTATCCACCGTCTGTTACAAACACTGTTTTTCTCTTACTGATGCTGCTTCCCATATACGTTTTTGATAATTTTCTGTTGTAGATGTTGTTCCTGATGAAGAAGCCTGACAAATTATACATTTCTTGTCATTTACTAAATCTTCAAGGACTTTGATTAATGGTACAGCATACTTCGCCCTGGCTAGTCTGAGGAAAAGAACCTAACAGTTTGCAAAATTATCCTGCCTCAGAGTCAGAATTTATGAAACGAATAATTTTATAAGGAAATTATGCTGAGAAAATTTTCATAAAGGATAATCATCAAATATCAATCCTAATATTATGATATAGTGTCCAACATACTTTGGACAGCAATGACCCCGAAGTGTCATTTTAAAAACAGTTTTTGTGAAAGGTTGCTTTATGCTTCTGTGTGTATAAAATGTAATAAAGTGCTCATTACTTTAAATATATATTGCTGGTCTTTTGATTATTATTAATATAAGCTATTCAACCTTTACTATTGATTGATTCTGACCATTTTTTCTTTAATTAGGTAAATCATTATCTGTTCTCAATTTGTGGTAACATTTTGGAGATTTATGACGTAATAAAAGTTATTTATTCATATATCATTAGAAAGAAATCATTATAAAGGAACATTTTCAGGGGTAAATAATCTTTTTACGTTAATTTCCAATGGAGATGTAAGTATTTTTAGTTCAGGTCCCCGGACTTTACGAGTCGAAATTATCGGACGATTTGGTGAAATTAGGCCTAAATTTCTCATTCTGGGTGCATTAGGGTACATCTCATGCAAGCGGGAACGCCTCCAGACAATGGACTATTTACATATATATGCACATACACATACACACACGCACACTATCATCATTACTCTTACTATTACTATTACTATTACTAGCTAAGCAACAACCCTAGTTGGAAAAGCATGATACTATAAGCCCAAGCTCTCCAACAGGGAAAATAGCCCAGGGGGGAAGGAAGCAAGGAAATAAAAAAACTACAAGAGAAGTAATAACAATCAAATTAAAGTATATTAAGACCATTAACAACATTAAATTATATCTATCATGCATAAATTATAAAAACTTCTTATAAACAGGGGTAAGAACAACAAGAGAGAAATAGCGTGTCTGAGTATACTCTCAAGTCGGAGAACTCTAACCCAAGACAGTGGAAAACCATGGTACAGAGGATATGATACTACCAGCACTAGAGAACAATGGTTTTATTTTGGAGTTTCATCCTCCTAGAAGAGCTGCTTACCATAGCTAGAGTCTCTTTTACCCTTACCAAGAGGAAAGTAGCCACTAACAATTACATTGCAGTAGTTAACCCCTTGGGCGAATAAAAACTGTTTGGTAATCTCAGTATTGTCAGGTGTATGAGGACAGAGAAGAATGTGAAAAAAAAAAATAGTCCAGGCTACTCGGTGCATGAGTAGGCAAAGAAATATGAACCGTAACCAGGGAGAGGGATCCAATGTAGTACTGCCTGGCCAGTCAAACAGATTAAACCCTCCCTCTTTTCCTAGCTATTTGTGGGAAAGTGTGATTTCTAAGTGTACCTCTTGAGGTAGCCCCTCTCATCAAGGGATAACTACTCTTTCTCCCTCTTGATTGTGATAAGATATATATATATATATATATATATATATATATATATATATATATATATATATGTATATATATATATATATATATATATACATATATATATATATGTATATATATATATATATATATATATATATATATATATATATATATATATATATATATATATATATATATATATATATATATATATACACTACAGTATTACTACTCTACTGGTCTTGAGGCCACTTGTTAACATATGGCCCTGTTTGATAGATTATTCCAATTTCTTCTGTTCTGTACCACAGTCATCCAATCTCAGGGTTCAAATCCTCTTTCTGTATATCCCTCTCTAATCCCCTCCTCCAGTCTTTTCTTGGTCGTCCAGGAGGTTTACGCTCATCTACACCTGCCAAGAAGACCTTTCTTGGCATTCTTTCCTCCTCCATTCTTGTAACATGCGCTGCCCATAGTGTTATTCTTTCCTTAACAGAACGACTTATACGTGACTGTTTTGTCCGTTCTCTCAACTCCCAGTTATGTCTCCTCCTCCATTCTTGTCGTTCTTGGTCGTATACTGGTCCCACTATGGTTCTTACTACTTCCGGTCCTTTTACTTGTTCTTTTTTTTCAATAACCATGCTTCACATCCATAGACCAGAATTGGCCTTACTATTGTATTATACACCCTCAATTTTGACTTTTCTGATATTGATCTTCTTTTGAGAAATGTTAACAAATTGTAGAGGCACTCGTTTGCACTCCAGTTATTTCATTTATTTCCACTTTCATATTTCCATCTCTAGCTATCATTATCCCCAAGTATTTAAAACCTTTTACCACTTCAATTTCTATTCCATCGATGTTGACGTTTCCATACATCTCCCGTCTTCGAGCTATTTCTATGACTCTTTTTCTTTCTTGATTTATTTTTAGCTCTATTCTTTCTTCAGATCCTCTGAAGATATTGGTTAATATTTCCGTATCCCTTAGATCTTCCGTCACTATCTGCATACTGCAGAAAGTTAATGGTCACTTCCCTATACTTTATCCCCTCTGGTCTCCCTGTAATTGTTCTTGCTATTTTTCCCATCATGATATTGAACAACATCGGTGACAATATACATCCCTGCTTCATCCCGGTCTTCATATCTATCGGTGATGATAGCGTTTTTACGGTGTCAGGCAAATTTCTCGAAATCAATTGCGCGAAGGTAAATTTCTCGAATTCAATTGACCGAAGAATGATTTCTCGAACTATCATTTTCTCGAATGTCAATTACTCGAAAACAAACAAGTAAATTTCTCGAACATAATCGAAAGTATCCCATAAGTGCCAAAAAACAATTTATAAAGAGGCTATTAGCATTCCGTGATGTCCTGGATGTACGGGCGTACGTATAATGAACGATACACTGCGTACCTATTTGTAATCACATTTTTGCGCATAAAGTATATTAATTTTATTATTTTATAGATAAAATAATACAGTATGGAAAAAAAAGTAGAAAGAAAATGAGTGAGACTGAAACAAGTGAAAATCAGAAAATAAAAAGAGACGAAGAGAGGCCTGTCGAAGAATATCTACGAAGTGTAGCATACAACGTTTCATTTTGATTGATTAAATTTTAATATTGTATTTCATTGTAAATGATAATATTTTCATACATACAATAAAATTATAACCTTTGTATTTTTTTTCATTCCTTCTTTTACAATAAATTTTTAACATTTGTGTTTGTCAACCCGAAAGGATATATTTTTAATTGAAATACATAAACATTTTTCCATTAAATTTTCTCGACAAAATGGATACCAGTTTTCGAGAAATATGGGATTCGAGAAAACGATAGTTCGAAAAATTATTTTTCGAGCAATTGAGTTCGAGAATTTGACTTTCGAGAAATTGCATTCGAGAAATTTACCTATAATCCATTTTTACATATCTTATTGAGCGTTTTGTATTTCTATAGCACAGGCTTGAGTCATTCTGTTAATATATGTGGTATACTGTTTTCCTTCATGATGCTCCACACTTGATGGTCGGTGAATGCTGTCCTATGCTTGTTTAAAATTAACGAAGAGATATACTTGATATTTATTGTGCTCCCAAAAATTTTCAATTTTTAGTGAAAAGCTGGTTTGTTGTTGACCTTTTGGTCGATTTAATGAATCCGCAAAGATTGTCCTTCATCTCTCCATTACCTTATTTTCATCTTTTATTATTATCATTTTTATTCCTTAACCTTGTTGAGTCTTGCTTGGTAACCATTTCTTATTTTCTGTATACCTTGATAATGCCGTCGTATTCCCTCCTCCTTTCCATCTTTATCAATCTCGTCTAGCTCTTTGCTGAAAGCTTGTCTCTATTTTTTCTCATCACTGTTAAGACATACCTTCTTCTCTGGCTCTCTAACTTTCTAAATTCTTCTCTCTCCAGGCTCTGAAGGGACCAAATTACAGCTTCCTTCCTTTTCTCTGTTACTTCTTCACATTCTTCATCATACCATGAGTTCCCTCTCCTCCCCTGTGCATATCCAATCTCCTCCTCGATCGCTTCTCTAATCGTTTCCTCAATGTTTCCCCATTTGCCGTTGATAACATCTCGCCATTCCCAATCCGCCTGCTCTTCCTCTAGTATACCAAGGATCGGAAATCTCTGTCAGTTTCAATTATAAATTATTTCTTGCATCATCCTCCTTCAGTTTATTTATACCAAAACGTTGTATCTTCTCTGTTGGTCTAGATCTTTCCACTTCATCTTGGCTTTTACCTTAGCACATACCTGATAGTGATCTGTGATGCTGTCAGCTCCTCTGAAACTTATATCCTCCTATGTTACCTTGTTTCCTACTGATAAGTATATGGTTTATTTGGTTGTTTGTCCTCCCGTCTGGTGATCTCTATGTCTGTTTATGAATTTCTTTATGCAGGAATATGCTTACTCCTATTACAAA
>NC_090725.1:196571518-196581518 GCF_036898095.1 Palaemon carinicauda
GACCGTAAGTTTCTGTCCAACAAATTAAGATGAGAACCAGCAGCTGAACACCAGACAGAAGAACAATACTCAAAACAAGGTAGAATGAAAGAATTAAAACACTTCTTCAGAATAGATTGATCACAGAAAATCTTGAAAGACTTCTCAATAAGCCTATTTTTTGTGCAATTGAAGAAGACACAGACCTTATATGTTTCTCAAAAGTAAATTTACTGTCGAGAATCACACCTAAAATTTTGAAAGAGTCATACATATTTAAAGAAACATTATCAATACTGAGATCCGGATGTTGAGGAGCCACCGTCCTTGACCTACTTACAATCATACTTTGAGTTTTGTTAGGATTCAACTTCATACCCCATAATTTGCACCATGCCCTAATTCTAGCTAAGTCTCTATTAAGGGATTCACCAACCCTAGCTCTACATTCAGGGGATGGAATTGATGCAAAGAGAGTATCATCATCTGCATATGCAACAAGCTTGTTTTCTAGGCCAAACCACATGTCATATGTATATAGTATGAAAAGTAATGGGCCAAGAACACTACCCTGTGGAACACCGGATATCACATTCCTATAATCACTATGGTGCCCATCAACAACAACTCGTTCAGATCTATTACTTAAAAAATCAATGATAATGCTAAGAAACGACCCACCCACTCCCAACTGTTTCAGTTTGAAAACAAGGGCCTCATGATTAACACGGTCAAAGGCAGCACTAAAATCAAGGCCAATCATACGAACTTCCCGACCACAATGAAGGGATTTCTGTACAGCATTGGAGATTGTAAGAAGGGCATCACATGCTCCAAGGCCTTTACGAAAACCAAATTGCAAACTAGGGAATATATGATTACCTTCAGCAAACCTATTAAGACGTTTTGCCAGAAAACGTTAAAAAACTTTAGATAATATGGGAGTTATGGAAATTGGGCGGTAATCAGTGGGACTTGAGCTACCACAAACACAATTACATAGAGAAGTAACATTACCAATTCTCCAACTAGTGCTAAAAGCTCCTCTTCATGCTAACTTTCGCAAAATAACAGATAACTTTGGAGCTAAGAAATCTGCTGTCTTTATAAAAAACAAAGGAAAAATACCATTTGGGTCTACACCTCCATAAGCATCAAGGTCCACCAACAGAGCTTTAATCTCACGAGATCGAAAAGCTAAACTAGTTAGTTTAGCCTCAGGAAAACAGGAATGAGGAATTTCAAGTTTTTCATTACTCGGTTTACTGTCAAAAACATCAGCCAAAAGGGTTGCCTTTTCCTTTGGACAGTGAGTGACTGAGCCATCTGGTTTAAGTAAAGGAGGAACTGTTGCATCTACACCGAAGAGTGCAGATTTAAGGGTAGACCACCATTTATGTTCCTGAGTTGTACCAGAAAGTGTTTCTTTTATGGTTAAATTGTACTCCTTTTCAGTTGAGGCATAAACTCACTGAGCAAAAGCTCGAAGCTGAGTATAGTTGTTCCAGGTCAAATCTGATCTGTTACCCTTCCAAAGTTGATAGGCCTCCTGCTTCTCCAAAAAAGCACGTCTACGATCATCATTGAACCACGGTTTGTCCTTCACTCGGTACCTTAGCACACGAGAAGGGATACGCCTATCAATTATGTTGACTAGATTCTCATTCAAAGGGACAACAGGATCTGCACTATTATATAATTGTGACCAATTCAAGCACAAAAGATCATATAAAATCCCATTCCAGTCTGCTTGGGATTTCATATAAATTTTACAAGAATATGATATATCAGGGACAGGCTGCTCAGTCTTCACTAATAATGAAATCAAGGCATGATCAGATGTCCCGACTGGAGAACCAACCTTACTAGTTATAACGCCAGGGGAGTCAGTGTATACGAGGTCCAAGCAATTACCAGACCTGTGAGTAGCTTCAGTAAGCTGCATTAAACTAATGGGATGAAGCTCTGTGGTCAGCAGAGAATCTATTTCAAAAGAATTGTATGGTCCACTGATCTCTTTTATATATGGAGCTGAAATTCTCAAGCGAAATTGTGATGTATTTACACGTGATTAAATCCTTCTTAGAAATTTTTTTTTTTTTTTTTTCGAATTTCAGCTTCGAACCCTTTGAGTGATCATAATATCGTTTCTAAAAGGATGGATGAGTGTGCCAAAAATTTATTTTTCAAATACTGGTTGGATTTATTTAGTGACAATATGAATCCTTTTAATTGGAGATATTTGGTTTGCAGAAAAAAGGGGAAAGTTATCACAGGAATCTATTAGGATTTCTGAATCTGTTCTAAGGGTCTTTTTTAATACCAGACTATTTGCTAAATGGATTAAATGCTTTGTACAAAAGCTTGTTAGAAAAAATATTTAAACTTAAGCATGAAGCAAATCCTTATCACTAAATCTGAATGGTTCTCAAAAAGCAAGTCAAGATTATATTGGACTTTATTTTCATAGACACTGCATGTAATACATATAATTTATTTTATATCTATGAGTTCCCTGTCATAGATCTCATTTCTCTCTTTACTTCAGAGGTATTATTATTTATGATGAATATTGAAAGTATATTCACAAGTACACAATAAGAAGTTCTCACCTTATATCACACTAAAAAAAAAAAGGGTAGATAAAATGTTATGCCTATACCTGCCTAAAAGAAGCACATTTAAAAAAAAATACCGACGAACATCCAATTAGGAAATAAAAATACAAATATACTTTTTATGCAAATGCAACGATGTTTTCAAGCTATTTATGACAACAAAAGTATATGATTGATTGTTGAAGACAAACGTGTATGCAAAGAGCATTTTTTAACTTATGAATATACTTTTAATGTAAACAGCCCCATAAGAAAATTCTTTCTTCTCAAAAGGGCAAAGTTATTTACTTCGTCCCCCAAACCCGTCCAATTTTGACATTTCCTGATACAATGTAGCTCCATCCTTTTTCTCAATAATTCTAGTGTATTTTCAATCTGTTACGGTCAATAATCTGTTTAACAATATTAGATTAACTGCCTTTGATTTCTCATAAAATCCTGCTCCAGCATGTTACTGGTTGCGGGAAAGAATTTGGTGAGGGGGATGGTTTCTCCAGTATCTTGGAATTTTGGTAGCGAGTGGCTCGGGAATTAGAGTTAGAAAAATATTCGTAAGCATATTAAAGCATAGAGAGGCAAACAAAACTTGAAGGCGTAGGAACCAGCTGATGATATAGTTCTGGAAATTAAAGATCAAATGGGACGAATTAGTTACACATAAAAATTTATTTTCAGATATATTAGTGTCATTTTAGTGGGAAATATAACTTTTACCAATCACATACATAAATTGTATTGTAATTAATTGTACAATAAGTCTTCTTTCAGTTTCCTCTGCAGCATTGTGTTAACTAACTTCCCCGAGAATGGAATTGAAGGCATAAATGCATGAATTTTTGGACGTTTAATCAATATCTAGCAGTATAAAATGTGGTGAACCGACTGAAAATTTGAGAAACCATTGTATACAAAATCAGATATTACTTTCATTGATATATATATATATATATATATATATATATATATATATATATATATATATATATATATATATATATATATACACACACACACACATATATATATATATATATATATATATATATATATATATATATACATATATATATATATATATATATATATATATATATATATATATGTGTGTGTGTGTGTGTGTGTGTGTATTTATATTCATACACACACACACACACATATATATATATATATATATATATATACATATATGTACTTATAATATATATATATATATATATATATACATATATACATATATATGTGTATATACATATATATATATATATATATATATATATATATATATATATATATATGTATATACACATATATATGTATATATATATATATATATATATATATATATATTTATATATATATATATATATATATATATATATATATACATACACATATATATATATATATATTATATATATATATATATATATATATATATATATATATATATATACATACATATATATAAATGAAAGTTATAACGTTCTGTATACAATGGTTCCACAAAATTACAGAGTCAGTATACAACATTTTATAAAAATACTAAAATTTTCAGTCATTTCGTAGACTGACTGACTTCCACAGGAACTCCGTGTAATGACTAACAGTTTCAGTCAATTCACGAAATGACTGATTTCACAGTTTGACTGTAATATATACATATCATTTTGTTGAATGACTAAAACTGCTAATCATTATGAGAATGTCAGTCAGTTCATGAAATTACTGAAAATGTTAGTATTTTTATGATATTGAACTTCGTGTCCCGCCATTTCACGAAATGACAAAGAAATTTATATTGCATTTGACATGGGAAAGGTGAAAGAAAATATCAATTTGGCACTATAATCCTATTCACAAAGAAAGACAGTTCACACATTATCAAAACACATGTTAAATAGAGATCCCTCTGAACATGGTTGATATATAGGGATTCTTGTCATAGTAAATCTGAGAGATTCATAAGAAAACCATAAATTATAATAAAACAATAGTTTAAAATTAAGTCACTTGAACAATGATAAATCGTAACACCCCAGTTACAGATTTATAAAAGTATGGTAGTTAAAGATAAATTCTTTGAACAATGATAAAATATTCGACAACATAATTTCTGATTTGCTCTGTTCCGTAAAAGTAAATGACACGACTCAGTAATTTTGTTCACGAAAAATTCATAAAATTGCAAAAGTACCTTGTTATTTGAAGGCAAATTACTTGAACAATAGAAAAACATATGCTGACTAATATAGCTTATTGAGGCTACTTGTGTGTAAAGCTGAGGCTACTTAGGCATCTACTATTGAATAGCTGTTCAGATCTGAAACATTTGCATTGGTTTGTTTGGCGTTTTTGCGGACCATTACATAAACACTTAACAAAACCTTATCGTCCACTAATGGATGCTTTGATGATGGATTCTTGGCAAGAAATTTCTGTGCCACTGTTAATGTCCATCTTTCAGCAATCTTTCAGGACAAATGTCAAATTAATTTCTGGAATAATTTCCTTTTATAATAACACTGTGTATTGATCGTTTATAATCCTTTTCACTATAACACCTAATATGCTGCTTGGGTTTCCACGACCCCGATCAACTAAAAGAATGGAAAGAGCAATGTTATCTACTATCTCACATGCTACTAACTCTATTCGGCTTCTCTTCAGCTTACTCTCTGCTTGTTGTTTCTGATATTCACTGGCAGCTAATCATTGGGAGTTTATGTTGTTCTGCGGTTTATCAATGCCTGGTGAATACAGAGATACAAGTCCATGCTCTTATTCATGCCAATGTATGGCTTCCATACATTGGGATTTGATGCTATTCTGCAGTTAATCAAGGAGTGATTGTTACAAGTACACAGGCTCTTCCTCTTGTTCAGGATCATTAACTTTGGTCGCAACTGATTTTGTGTTTATAGTTTCTATTTCAGGCTAGTGGATATCTATTTCTGCCTCCCGAACCAAGGTCGTGAGGCCTTGTTCAGACTGCCGGCAACTGATAACTTCTTATAGCAGTGATGCTCATGTCAGTACAACGCTGGCATTCACAGCGAACATTACAGCCTATGAACTTCTCTTTATCCCTGCGTGGTAAAATAGAATACTTGGAAAACTTAACAAATCCTATAACCATAGTCCAGTGCGTTGAGTTATCATCAACAGTTCATGACACAGGCATGTCATTTAGTCATAATTTGCTCGTTCCACAAAGCCTCGACTATATGGGTGTGTTGGATAACAGTGACCATTGCATAATTCAGGCCACAAAAAATATAGTTCAGTAATAATCCGTGCTATAAACTTAGAGCCATTGTCCGATTTAGGAATTACAGGAGCACGCAAGGGTAAATCATGTAGTTGGAATACTTCTTCAGTTACATGCTTTGAGACGACTGGATGTAGAGTGCAAAATATTTTCAAGTGGTCTTGGTATACTATAATCCATAGATTGGGTTCTACTCAAGATAGACTGCATGTCAATAAGATCAACCTGGTCACCTGGTGAAAATTTCCTACTTAGAACAGGTTCAATCACATCATTCGTTGCCATTGGTTGCTTTCTCGTTTTATGATATTCCTGACAAAACGATTTGATAAGTTCAATTGTCTCCCACTGATTGATAGCATATTTTACATGGAGGTCATCACTCCTGCTGTCTCGAACACCATGACCAGTTGCAACATGGGGCCTCTTATCTGTGGCCAATGGGAGGTATTCATAAAAATGAAGGATATCCTTGTTAGCATAAGGTAAAAGTACAAGGTAATCCTCTGAAGCAAAAGGTAGAAGTATAAGCAAATCTTTCTTTCCATATTACCCCAGTGCTTGGCTTAATGCCTAAATCCTATATTCAATTCAATTCAATTCTTTCCATATTCATAATGATTACCTTTTACTTGCGAGGATATCCTCCAAGCAGAAGTAAAAGGTTGAGTTTTTCTGACAGAAATCAAACCTATTTTATGTTGTAAAAAAAAAAAAAAAAAAAAAAAAAAAAAAAAAAAAAAAAAAAAAAAAACCTTCATTACAAGGTGTTATTTGAGTTTTTTTTTTTTTTTTTTAAAGTTAAAACTGTTATTTGAGTTAAGTTTTTTTTTAGTTTAAACAGAACAAAACTGTTATTTGAGTTGAATTTGTTTTAGTTTGAACAGAAAAAATGTCATTTCATTTTCCAAAAATGTGACTTCATTAATTTCATAAATAGCAATTTTGGTTAAGAAATGCCTTGTAAGTTGTAACATTATTTTTAATTATCAAAATTGTATATTACAATGCTCAAGTTTTTCCTGATTTCCTGTCCCTGTTGGCGAAGAGCTAGTTCATCACGATTGTTGTCATGGTTTTCTTCATCTTCTTCTGGTATCTTTTCAGTTGGCTCGAAGTCAGTATCACCTAAAGTTTTTGCAATGTTATGGAGCACGACACAGGTAACGATTATTTGCGGTACATTTTCCAGCTTCACGCGACAAACGTATTGTAAGATAGGAAATCGACGTTTCAGTTGGCCAAAGCATCGTTCAATTATTACTCTCTCTTTTTTTAAAAGCTTGTTATATTTCACCTCAGCAGGGGATGTAGGATTTCGATATGGAGTCATGAGACATGGCTCTATCCCATATCCGTCATCACCAAGTAGCACAGCATTAGCTTTAGTTCTTAATTGTAAACACACTTGTGAATTTCTCCATATCCTTGAGTCGTGGACAGATCCAGGCCAACTAACATCAACACTAGTGAACATTTCTTTGGCATCACAAGTGGCTTGAACATTCAGAGTAAACTTGCCTTTTCGATTAATGTACTGCAGTCTGCTACTGACCAGACTCAGCTTTTTCGAAGCATATGCTCTTTATATGAAGTAAAGGGTCTTCTTTATGTATAACCATTTACTTCTATGTTATTATAAGGATATACTTTTGCTCTAAAAGTAGAAGCTTTTGCTTGAAATGTTTATGAATACAAGAAGAAGGATTTCCTTCATAGTTTGCAAGTATAAGCATATCCTTTTCTTTATGAATACCACCCATTGTGTACTCAGTGGAGGCACAGTACACCAGTCTTTCTTTTGGGGTTTGTAGTTTCCTAATTTTCTTGTTTCAACACCAACACATTGAAACACTTCATATTTATTCATTAGATGATATATGTGGCTACTCTTAGTGTTCTTCCTTTCTCGATCGTTACGAATGTCCTTAATCAGTTGGAAATGTTTTTCTTTTGGAATGAGCTATTTGTGACATTTTTCATACCTGGATAATTATTTTTTCACGAAATTTTATTTCTATACTCTCTGATATCTTGTGAAGAAATTGGATTCAACTGTAATTAGAACATTTCCTTCATTATGTGCGCTCGAAGTAGAGTGATCAGTACCGAAGATTGTAGACTGTTCTGGAACTTCTAGGTGGATTCAAGTGGAAGCAGTATAAACAGAACCGATCAAAACTCTTCAAACTGCTACTTCGCATGTTGCTTGAATTATAACCCCCATATAGTTTAACAATTACGACAATAAATTCGTCGTCTCATGAAAATACTAAAATTTTCAATCATTTCGTGATCGGATTGACTTCCACAGGAACTTCGTGTAATGACTAAGACTTTTACTCATTTCACGAAATGACTGATTTCATACTTTGACTGTAATATATATATATATATATATATATATATATATATATATATATATATATATATATATCAATGCAAGTCAAATTCTTTCCATCTATAACATATTGAATAAAGAAATACGTTATTTACTATCTTAATTTATAATTTTCTTTGTTAAGTGCTAGCCTACTTCATTATCTGTTAATTGATATGGTCATGTGGTAGATGGAATACAGCAATTTTTGACAATTACCGCATATTCACTGCATGTATGATACGAATTTCTCAGTCTAATAAATCAACGCTGTTTTCATTGATATCTATTTATAATTTGTTGTGTATCAATTTTCCTAGCATTCATGTAGTCCACATTTTCATTTAATTATTCATATTATTATTTTTAAATTTACAATCCCTCATGATTTTTTATTCAAGTCTTTGTCCTCCCTGACAAAGACGTCTTTTTCCTCCAGATTCCTTGCTGATCATTTTTTTTTCTTTACCTGTTATCTTTCATGTCATAATTTGATTTGGTCTCTAAGATCTTAGCCCAATAAGACTTTTGTGTCCCAAAGAAGTATTTTTTTTCCTTACTAAGTTTAGGGCCGAAAGCATTTCCCTGCAATATTTTTCAATACTTTGAACAAGCCTTTAATTGGATTTGGTTTTATGAATTTGGGCTTTAAAACGTGACACTTTGAACGAGACTTTAGAGAAGTGCAAGTTCTTGACACTGAAGATATAAAAAAACGAATATGAAAGAACATATATGTAAGACATAGAATTGTGAAAATAGATTATATTGATCAAGGTTTCTTCCTATAGAAGATGTATAAAAATAAAAACTGCACTGATGAAAAATATTCAAGTGATGTTTCTTCATGCACAGGAAGATGGTTCTTTATTGCAAAATTTGCATGTCGATAATAAGAAGCAGGAAAATTCATCTTTGCAAAAGCAAGTTCCTATGATTAGCTTATTTCCTTATTAGATTGTTAGTGTGAGAAAAAAAAATTGAATGATCTTTAAACAGACGATATACGTTATAGTTACCCAAATAATAATGAGACGATTTTAGCTTTCTGGCTATTTAAGAAGTGAGGTGTTTTATCAAGCAAATAATTCATCGTTACCACCTTGAATGAATAATTACAATATAGTACAGAAATAAAGTTTTTGTATTCTTTATGGTTTGTTGTAACTGTAATCATAATGAATAATAGTTCATAGGAATTTGGTACACAAAATAAAGAGGAGTACCAAAGTAAGAAAAAATCGGAAAGCTGTGATAATAGGGAGGATTTTCCATTTGATTACTCGATTTTCTTGAAGGGTTAACTAGTTCTTTCGAGGTAATATTGCTATAATAATTAGAGCCTTGTAACAATTAGACTTAAAATTTAAGGTAATTTTAACAACAGGCTTCCATTTCAGGGGTTTGGCCGTCTTTTATTCGTTTATTCAAGCAACAGTAGCCATTTGCCTGGCTCCTTAGCATCGAACATAGATGGAGATAGATTTGGGTGCTGATAATGTGTTTAGACAGTAATGTAGGACACTGCGACAGCATAGCTACCCTTTTCTTACTACTGCTGCTCCTTTGTTGGAATGTTTAAATGTCCTTTATGAGTGCCAGATGTAAGGGACAGGTTCCTTTTATTGTCCGTTAAACCAATTATGTACGCTCATTTGCAGTGTTCAATACTCCTGAAACCCAAGCTTAGGCAGATACAGTAAGGTAGTTAGTTCTTAGCTCTCTATCTGTACCTAACAACGAGAGTAAGGCCCT
>NC_090725.1:196589018-196591518 GCF_036898095.1 Palaemon carinicauda
ACAATAGCATATGAAAAGAGTTCTTTATTGAAATATTTTATTTTGGAATAAACTAAAGTTTTAATGAACATATGTTGGTAAAAGAACAAAATCACAGATCTAATTTTTCCAGTAATTAAAATTTAAAGTAACTGCTAATGAGCGAAGTGTCATATAGGAAAGAAAAATCTAAAATAAAATAATGGTTTACAAGATTCTTAACATTTCGCTAATTAATATTCTTATTTGTTATTTGAATTACAAAAAAAATTATCAAGACCAAACAGTCGATATAACAGATATATAATTTTTCAGTTATAATGTATTTGTAGTAATTGTAAAATTTTTGGTTTACATATTAAGTTTACATTTCTCCTGGGTGAAAATTTTCCAATTCTTGTTCAAAAATACGAGCTCCTCAGGACATGTCTTTGTAATCTAATGTTAATCGATTTTTTAATACATTTCAAAACTGAGTCAAGGAATAAACAGATAAAGATACTCTATATCCAATGAACTAAAATTTTTTGACATAACTTTCAATAAGAAGACAAGAAAGGTTTCACACGTGCATATATATATATATATATATATATATATATATATATATATATATATATATATATATATATATATATATATATATGCATATATATATATATATATATATATATATATATATATATATATATGCATATATATATATATATATATATATATATATATGCATATATATATATATATTTATATATATATATATATATATATATATATATATATATATATATATATATATACATATGATCACGTTGTGTGCTATTGCCAGCCATATAACTACATGGTCTCTCCCCTTCCATCGGGTGATTGTAGGAGAGGGAGTAGTCATAATCTGGCAAAAGGCTTGAGAATTATTCTAAAAAACCACAGCACTGTTGTATTTAGGAAAACGGAAGAGATAGGCAAGATTTATTGTGCATGTGTGTGCAGAGCTATATAAATATTTTCAATAGGTCGTGTACACTAGCATATACACGGACACAGACACAGGCACACACAAACACACATACGCACACACTAAAACACACACACATATATGCATATATATATATTAATATACCCCTAGGTGCAGAAGTTGATGATATAAGTCCAAGGGCTCCATCTGTAAAAAATAGCCTAGTGAGGCATTGTGATAAAGAAATAAACTACAAGAAAAGTAATGAAAAAAAATAATGTAAAATACTTTAAGAACAGGAATAGCATTCGAATAAATATTTCATATATACACAATAAAGAGAGAATTATATCAGGCTGTTGAACATAAAAAAAAACATTCGCTGCAAGTTTGAACTTTTAAAGTTCTACTGATTTAACGCCCTGAAAGGGAAGATCATTTTAAAATCTAGTCATAGCTGGTATAAAATTCCTAGCATACTACATATTAGTGAGCCTTATGATGGAGAGGCATGTCTTTAGAAATTAGATATATAACTGGTACTATAAGTAGGCTAGTACTGTATGAGAAAGAATGGTTATGAAAATCTTATACAACAGGCATCAGGAACCAATTAAACGATGGTTCCAGAGATTGATGCATATATATATATATATATATATATATATATATATATATATATATATATATATATATATATATATATCTATATTTATACTGTATATATATATACATATATATACATATATATATATATATATATATATATATATATATATTGTATATATGTATACATATATATATATATATATATATATACATATACATATCATATATATGTATATATATATGTATATATATATATATATATATATATATATATATATATATATATATATATATATAGATAGATAGATATATACTGTATATATGTGTGTATGTATATACATATATACAGTATTCATTTATACATACATTTATTTATATATATCTATATAATATATATATATATATATATATATATATATATATATATATATATATTTATGTATATATATATATATATATATATATATATATATATATATATATATATATATATGTATATATATATCTATATATAATGTATATATATATATATATATATATATATATATATATATATATATATATTTATATATATATATATGTATATATATATATATATATATATATATATATATATATATTACATACATACATATATATATATATATATATATATATATATATATATATATATATATACATATACACATATATATATGTATATATATATATATATATATATATATATATATATATATATATATATACATATATTCTGTATACATGATAGGATTAGTGAAAAAATTTGATTGCATTTATTGGTGGTTGCATGGCTATGCCACCAGTCACCCGTTGAGGTACTAGAGAGTTATTGGGTCCTTTGACATGCCAGGCAGTACTACTTGGAGGCCAGTCTCTGTTTACGGCTCATTTTTTCCTTTGCCCACACCTACGCCAAATATACTGGTCTATGCGTTCTGC
>NC_090725.1:196596518-196614018 GCF_036898095.1 Palaemon carinicauda
GAATAGGATTTAACATTACACTAATATAGTTCATAGATAACTACTAAATTTAACCTTTAAATTCTCTTGCTGCAACCACATGTTTTCGTTAGATATCTTTTTTTTGAAAATCTATGGAATTACGAAGTGGATTAGACGAGTCTGTGAATCATAGCTCTGAGGTTTTAAGGAACGGAAGATTTTATCTAATGGAGATACCAGGAATTTAGTGAAGGAGTAAATCTAACCCTCGGGCATAGTTCGCCAAATATATATATATATATATATATATATATATATATATATATATATATATATATATATATATATATATTTAGAGAGAGAGAGAGAGAGAGAGAGAGAGAGAGAGAGAGAGAGAGAGAGAGACTTGTATTTACATGTCAGTTGCATATATGTGTCTTATATCATCATTGGAGGAACTTGCAACATGAATATGACATTTTATTTGCAGTGGTTGGTTTTTATTACATGCATATCATTCATATCGCATTAGCAGATCACAGTTCATGGTGACGTTTTTACATATATGAAGAATGTTGCTTGAATTTAGAAGAAAAAAAAATATCTGCCAGAGTTTTAGGCATCGCAATATTCCTTTGCCTATTCTAGGTTTAAATACACCCCTTTTTAAGCCTTTGAAGTCTTGATGTGTATAAGAACAGTGCTAGAGCTTGCAAAATCCAAAACCGATTTTAAATGTTTCAGTGAAGAAGTGTAGGCACATTAGATTACCATAATGATCTGAACCACCAAAGGGATATATATGCCAGCCATTATCAATCGTTAATCTCTGTTGTTTTTTCTTTTTGGTTTTATTTAAAGGCGTTTAATGTGAAGCCTTTAAGCAATATCATATCTTAACATTGTATATATTAAAAAAATTTCCAGCATGTGAAAGTAATCTGTATGTGTGATATTAGGGATTTAATTATCATATATACTGTGGAAGGATATAGGCTAATATATATGGTACAGTACGTGCACGAACTCTTTCATGCTTTAATAAGTTGTCATGGTATATCCTGATCCTCTATGCTTTTCGCTCTCAACTCTCGTCCTATTGTCACATATTTGCATCTCAGCACACATTCACATATCCAATGCGCACTGTCATATCTGAACACATTATCCATTTTACTTTCACTAACATTAAACAATTACAAATATATACTACATATAAGGGTCGAATGAATAATTTGTAAGTCTTTTAGTGGGCTTCATGATTACCATGGCATTTAAAGGCAAGCTAACAAAGCACGAGGTAAATCGAAAATGTACCCAGGTATTAGCGCTTTTGACAATTAAACAGTTGAGTAGCAATACCATTCTATGGATAATATCTACTACAATAAAAAAAAATAAAAAAGAAGATCAATGATCGTATGGGAAAATCACTAACTTTTAGGATACTCTTCAATTATATATCTTTCGCTGCGATGTTAATCAATTCCTTCCTTTTTCTATATTGCTAACAGACAACCAACATACCTGGCAATTAATTCCAACACAGCCGCAGTATTTTTCTGCCGTGTAAGGAAACTAAAATAACTTCCTTTATAAACTCATTCTTGCAAATAACTAATAACAAATTTGTGCTGCTTTCTTTTGAGTACCTCAGTCTATAAAGATTTCCTAATTCAAAGTATATTGAGAAACCTGGATAATTCATTGTTGCATCTACGAAGTCGTGTGATTTATCATTTAGTTATCAAAAGTGCCCAAATAAGAAAAGGTTCCTTCTACAATAGACTCTGATGCCCTATATGTTTCTGGGTTTATGAATGCTATCAATGACCTTGTTTAGAAAAAGTCTTAGCTATTCAATCCAAGACTTTTAATCTGTGCTCCTTATTTTTACTTATTCGGGTTTGGTATGAAGGTATGTTTAACAAACTTGCAGAGAATGATTTTATGCTGAAGAGGCTGAAATAAGTCTCTTTAATACATTATTTATAAAAAAGCTATTTTAATGTTGTTATTGTTCTCAAAATGTGTTGTTTTGTTCTTTGCTTCTCTTGTAGTTTATTTATTTCCTTATTTCCTTTCCTCATTGACATATTTTCTCCTTTTGGAGCCCTTTGGCCTATAACATCCTTTCTTGCAACTATTATTATCTAATAATAATAATAATAATAATAATAATAATAATAATAATAATAATAGTAATAATAATAATAATAATAAAAATAATAGTAATAATAATAACAATAATGATAATGATAATAATAACAACCCAAATAATTAATTTAGGCCAATATTTTGTTATCATTTATTTTTTAATATATTAGCAGTCATATGTAATCTTTCGATAAAATTCAACAATATATTTTCATCTCTTTTTATAATCATTTTGTTATCAGAATGGTTCTTCCATTTTTCAAGAAATCTGAAAAAAGAAGAATATTCATAGAACTCAGCCCTTTCATCCTTCTACCCTCTTAGACTCTCTTATGACCAAAGAGATGAAAAGACAATAAGATAAAAGACAGGTGGAGGCTTAATTTGAATATATCTGGGATAACTAGGTGTTGGATACACTACAAATGTCATTTTAACACTTTCAATCAGACCAATACTAAGAAGCTCATGAGAGAGAGAGAGAGAGAGAGAGAGAGAGAGAGAGAGAGAGAGAGAGAGAGAGAGAGAGAGATAGTGCAATCACAACTTGAAACCAAGAAATGGCAGCGTTCACAGTAAATGATATCCATGGCAAGAGGCTACATTTGAAAGTGTGATATGACCAGTGTCATTGTAAATTTATATTGAGTCTGGATGTATTTGTTCACAGGATTTCCTTATATATTCTCTAGACTAGAAGAGATACATCTATGATTAATGGTGGAACGGTGAACTAATTGGAAGAACTGGAATCCTTGGATTGGAAATTAGATTTACTGAGAATTAAGGTACTCATATAATTCAAGAAATATTCAGCGAACACCTAAATAACTTAATTTATATGTCTTTCTCTGGGTTTGTGTTTGTGTTTAAGAGAGAGAGAGAGAGAGAGAGAGAGAGAGAGAGAGAGAGAGAGAGAGATTCTGGTTGATTTTTTTTTCTATATGCAAAAATATTTTTAACGAGAGTTAAATTTGTATAAATCTCTGTTTTTCAAATATATGAAATAGGTAAGTTGGCGAAAGATATTAATTTTCTTGAATTGGATAAATAAACCACAGCTGTCATTCCCTTTTTATCAGGCTGTGCGCAGTGTCATGTTACATTTACTCTGTTAATGAATTAATACATTGGAAGGCAATATCTCTGTCGGATGTACGCGTAGGAACGTTAGAAAAACTCATCATAGGAATAATGCTGCCGAAGGAGTGCATTGTTTGATTTGTATCCTTAGCCTCTAGTTATCCGAAAGTTTAAGTTTTCTCGAAAAATAAAATCTACTTTCAAAATTTTCAAAATGTGCTGAATTATTATTGGGAGATTTTGAAGCTGGAAAGATTTTGCCCTTAATCATTGACAGAAACATTTGTCAAGAATACATCTGAATCATGGGAGGTGAGTTTGAAAAATATACTGTTTATCTGAGTTCTGCATGTTTGTAAATTTGTTTTAATACATATTAATTATTAATATTAAGATAAAAAATTACCGCTTTCAATTGAAACGAAGACGGGAATGGTAAAGAATATTCAAATGAGGTCCGGTTTAGTTTATACAGCACTAGGCTTTTGAAGGGATTAGGTTAAATAAGGGAAAAGTTTAAATAAATTGCGGAGGGATTGTCGGAATGTCTTTAGGAGCACCTTCCTTTTTTCGTCTTTCTTTCAATTCTAGAAGCTAAAACTCAGGCAACGGATCTCTCTCTCTCTCTCTCTCTCTCTCTCTCTCTCTCTCTCTCTCTCTCTTTCTTCGTATGCTTCACCATAGTGTGTTTCTAATCGTTTCTCGTTTAAACAACTACATGGTAATGTTATTAGTAGTTTTCCCATTTTTACATGTTTTTGTTGCAATATTGATTTATTTGTTTATCACTAAAATTAATTTCAGTTCTTAGTTGAAGACCCATTTTCCAAGTTGACCACGGTAGTTTTATGACCAACATCGTCAAGTTTGAGAGATCTTCAATATAAGTTTTTTACTTGACCAATAGCCGATATATTATGTTAGCCATTAGTTTTCTTACTTATATAGGAGCTGAATAGTTCATTGTAAAGGATTATGATTGCAAATGGTGGGTGAAGTAATAAAGATTTTTTTTTGAGAAATTACTATTACATTCATACTTTAACTACCGAATCGTGGATAAACCAGGTATTTAGTAAAATTTCACTACATTACTAACTTCATACACTTATAAAAAAGGCCCATAGGTAAAATGCCAATGCATCCTAAAATGCTACGATATTCATCCCTTTCTCGTACACATACTTGTACTCCCTAGAAATCAAAGACCTTCCTTTCCTATTAGTCTTCCACGCAATATATCCCAATCCTTTTCTGCGTTCTCTTCTCCAACCTCTTAGCACCCTGAAATTATTAACTCCATTCCCTATCCTAATATTGGCCATGACTTCCGAATGAATTTCTTCACATTTCTTACATAATCAAATTGATAGGTCAAGAAATGATGAGCTATGCCACACACGCGCTAGCTTAAAACTTCATATCATGAACTTCAACGTTTATACTTTATTGATCACATAACCCAAAAATTTCTTCGTATATGCTTATATTGACGTCTACATACAAGTCTTTTACCAATAGTTTGCAAACATTTTGCCTCCTATATCGGCTCCTCAATTTTGCAACTCATGTGATATCATCTGACCATCAGCACCTATGTATGTATATATATATATATATATATATATATATATATATATATATATATATATATATATATATATATATATATAAGCCCCTGTGTACATATATATATATATATATATATATATATATATATATATATATATATATATATATATAGCCCCTGTGTACACACACATATATATATATATATATATATATATATATATATATATATATATATATATATATATATATATATACTGTATATGTCTGTATGTATGTGTGCATGTATATACCGAGATATTTATCTAAATAAACCAATTGTAATACTGAACCTTACTAACACCCATTTCTTATCTTCCTTGGTTACAATTACTCTCACTACCCTATTTCTACTGAAATTTACTAACACATTTTTACTTTTTTATACTTTAAAGTTCCCTAAACATGTTTTACACTTTATCTTTATTGAACCTAATCAGCACAGTCAATGATGGAAGTTTTACAAATCTGAAAAATTGACTATAGTAAGATTGGGTCTGAAAAGTCCTATATATTATCAGGATTCAAGCTCACATAGACCTATTTATATTTTCTTTACTTCAAAAGTCCTAGAATAAGTAATTTTTTAACTACTAATTGATCACTTAGAAGAAATGGAAGATTTACCAACCAACCAGTCTGCTTACAGAAAATTATACTCTATTGAGGTAGCTATCTGTACTGTTGTAAATTATATACTTGAAATGATGGATGAAAACAAATATGGTATTTTAATACCATTTGATCTTAATGCTGCTTTTGATACAGTTTTTCATGACCAGCTACAAAGTGATCAACGGTCCATCAGTGTTGAAGATCAAGTTTTTGAATACCTAAAAGACTACTGTGTGCAAATTGGAACGATTTACTCATATGAATCTTTAAACAGAGGGGTACCTCAAGGGGTGTACTGGGCCCATTCTTATTGTGTATCTATGCTATTGGTCTGTCGGAAATACTAAAAAGGCATGGATTGAAGTTAAAACTATAAGCATATGATACATAATTTTTTCTTTTATAATAAATGATATAGACAACACTACCAAAACTCTAAATCGAATTTTTGCAGTGTTAAGGAATGAATGACAATCAAACAACTATAATCAAATGAAAATAAAACTGAGTTTATGGTTGGTGGAAAAGACAGCCTAAGAAATTTGGGTGATATTCAAATAAACTCGTCCCTGATATCTAGTAATGTTCTTGATTTAGGCATGTCTCTGAACTGTAACTTGTCTTTCAATATCTTAATAAATAATGTAGTAAAATTGTTGGTTATCATCTTAGAAACATTGATATTATAAAGAAGTACCTGGATGAACATTCTGTGAAGAAACTTGTGATGAAGAATGTTATTACTAGGATTGACTACTGTAACTCCATCTACTACAGTTTACCAGAAGTGCAACTTAAGAAATCACAAAGCATAATAAACAGAGGAGTAAGACGGATAAAAAGTATCCCACCCTGAGAATGCATCGCTCCTACACTAATTGATTTACACTGGCCTCCTATTAAAGCGAGAATTTAATTTAAAATATACGCAATAACCCATCAAGTTATGAGAATCAAACGTCCAGAAGATCTAAAAGAATTGCTACATATTTTGCAGCCAATGAATCGTGTTGACTTGAGAATAGTTACACATATGTTTACTGTAAGGTTTAGAGCCTTTAAATAGGTGGCCCCGAGACTATACATTAAACTCTCACTAGACATTGAAAAGACCAAGATATTTAGGCTTTCAGGAGGAAAGTGAAGAGTTTCTTGTTCTTGGAGCTTCGATATTATGGGTTTGACAATAAACGAGCAATATTCGGTGTGAAATGTTGAATGCTTTTGAACGAACATGATAAAATGACTGTAGAGGTCCTGTTGAGAGTAGGGTTCCCCTACTGTATTTGACCAGAAAAGAAGCCCTTAAAGTTAGTAAGTAAAGAATCAGAGTCAATTGGTCGAATAAGGTCCTGCCTATAGACATGATGGAATCGGACCTGATTAGTCAACTATCTGAGCATCCACTACAGGTATACTCCAGTAAATGAAATGTCGTGAAGGCAGCGAAGGTTCCTGCAACAGACTGCTGTGTCAGCCCGCCTGCAGCTTAACCAGTCATGCCTGCACTGATGGTGGAACTCTCTTCGAGAGAATCAAAGCAATAGGCATGTCCCAATTGGTCTCTGAGTCGGTGGCCATAGACTTGTCTGCCCTGGCCTTCTTTCATGCTGTTTCCTGAATAGACCAGTGATCAGGAGCAGCAATGAATTTCCCAAAGACAACAAGGCCATCAGCACTTCAATCTTTAGAGAAGTACAAGACCTTTGTGCTGTCTGTTAGTGAGGCAATTCACTGGGCTAACCAGATTTAGAATATATGGGATACTTTGGTTTCCAATCTCTCAAAATAAGTTACGCCACAGATGGCGTTGTATTTTCAGAAATCATTAGTGTTGCACCCGATCCGAGACCCCTGCAACCTCTAATCAGAAAGAGCCTGAGACGGTCCCAGACGATTCGTATAACAACGATTAGTCTAACACTAATTGGTCTAAAACCAACTCATCCAAAGGTAAGATTGGTCTAAGAAGATAATTGGTCTAAAACCAACTCGTCCACAAGTATGATTAGTCTAATTATCGTTCTGGAAACAGTCAAATTTGTATTAAAAAAACTGCTTCATCGACACACCGCTCTGGAAACGCTCATTGTTATATTATAACTACCATTCTGGAGAACACTCATAGTTATATATAGCTTTTGCCAAATTGCCTTATAACAGTCCTATTTATATTCCAACTACTGCTTCATCGAACTGATATTTTCTACCAAATTGCTTTATTATTTTTTTCTGGAAACATTCAAAATTATGTTCGATATTCACTTACACAACATTTTTAGTTCATTCACCCAATCCCGTCTCATGGAGTCTCTTGTATGTGAAATTGTTCTTTCTCAGAGAGGAAAGGAAAGTCTTGCTGTAAATGGCTATTTGTTTACACTGCGGGCAAAAAAGTTCACAAGACAAGTATTACACACATTTTACTGGAGATATGAAAACAGATTTTGTAAAAGAACTGCAGTAACTCAGTGTGAAAATGACAGTCATGTTGTAACAAGAGAGAGAGAGAGAGAGAGAGAGAGAGAGAGAGAGAGAGAGAGAGAGATCATATTTGTGGAGCAGTTGAAGACAGTCGAATTGGTGTAGTCAAATGCCATAATGAATTAAAACAAAGACCAATTGAAACTATTGCCAAACCTTGCCAAATAATTCAAGACGTATGCAGTTCATTTGAATCCTCTATTGCACCTTATATTGGGAAGGAAGAGGCTCTCGTGAAATTAGTAAGCAGATTGTGTAAAGAGGGACTGGATGAGTCAAAATGCTGTCCCAGATTCTATCACTGAGGAAGTCAATTGCAAGTGTAACAAAAGCCACATCAGCATCGCTAGATGCTCTTGCTACAATTCTGGTCTGTCTTGTAGATATTTGTGTGCTTGCAAAGACTGCTCCAACGCTAAGGAAACTGTCCAAGAACAGCAAATGGAAATAGTTAAAACTAAAGAGGACGAGGAGTCTGAGCTTTGAAGTCTCTCTTGTAGTTTACAGAAGGGCAATTTAAGTTCTTGCTAGAGAAGTGGAACTAGTTGAGGTGGTCGTCTTCGGCGAGGTGACTTTGTTTCCTTAACCTTCCAACTTTAGGTCATGTAGGCCTAATAAAGTTTAAATTGAAATAATATATGCACCACTTTTTAATATTGTATTTAATAAATCAATATAAATGGTTAAATAATGGCTTTCTTTGTTATTTACTTCTTCACATCTTTCCAATGTGTCTGCCAACCATTTGGATGTTAAAGAAGCACGTCTTGTACATTTACACAGTTTATGATACAGCTCCCCTTTAACGCGTGGGGACAGGCTGATTTAGAATCAGCCCCCTCGAATTAGCATTTTATGATAGAAACTAAGTTGCCTACAAAGTTTTGTCACAAAACTTCAATTCTTAAATACTCTACAGATTTCAGTTCACGGCCTACTTAATGGGAAGCGAAAGTCGAAACAACCTTTGGTCAAGTGCCTATACCTTTGCAAAGTTATTTTCGAAGGAATACGTGGCCTAGAAAGCTTATTAACCACTCAAATTGCTAAGTAGATATATTTGTTAAAGTTTGGGCATGATCAGAAGAATGGAATCGACACCAGTTGAACAATTAATCCTAATTATCGACTGAATAGGGTATAAATATGGCAATTTTGTCAAATCAACCAGATTTGATCCATCTTGGTAACTTTTTTTCAGAAATTTTGACAGCAGACAAAGACTTAACATTAACATTATCTTGTTTTCAGAGTGAGGTTGGATTTACATCAAACAAGGCGGTTCCTTCTGTGACCTACCCGGAGGAAGGGTAATCCAGAAAACTCGCAGTTTCCTGTATTGAAACTGTGGCTTCAGTCTATATTCGTTTTTACTTTGTTTAATACTCCAAAAAAAAAGAGAATTCTTTCAATCTTTTCCTCTTCTATTTATGTTTCTTCCTCTTTCCCATACTTCTATGAACTCTGCTAAATTCTTGCAACGATTTATATTTTACCCAGTTGGAAGAGTTGAACTTTAAAAGCTCTTCCATTACTACTACTACTACTACTACTACTACTACTACTACTATTTAGCTATAGATTTTGCACGAGGATCTCTTGGTTACTTAAATACGAATTATAAAACTGCATTGCAGTGGTGATGCCTCGCTGTATTGGCCTCCATTGCATGTGGCTATTCATTCATTTATGCATATCTGAATTATTTATGCAGCTCAATCTTATAACTTTTGGATATTTATATCCCCAGCCGCTACAAAGATAAAAACCATTCCAGAATTTACAGCAATAGGAGAGAGAGAGAGAGAGAGAGAGAGAGAGAGAGAGAGAGAGAGAGAGACTATTAAGACACTTTTGCCTTTATGTTCTACACTTATACAACAGAATATCCCATTAGAGCCCGCTAATGATAACATTATGAATAATGTCCTCAGTTATGCAATTAAAGATTTCTTGGGATAAAATGATATGGATAAATTTTGAATGCGATTAAAGTCAACGATTGAAACAATACTGAATATATTAGAGATTTATTGAAGGACTTCGTAAGTGAGGTGTGTAAATCTGTTCCCTGTTTCTTTCCAGTTATTCAAGAAATTTACTCTGAAAGATGGTTAACTTTGTTCTGATTGTTTATTGGGGTTTATACAGGTAGCTGTCGTAGTTTGTTGAGATGCTATACCTTAATGAATTACTGGAATCTGTTGTGATTCTTTAATAACATATAGTGATGTTTTATCGAATTATAGTCTAATGCTGCAATTTCCATGTCTTAAGTAATGTTATTTAGGGATTTTGTATGGTACTATTAGGGTGGGGGAGGGGTCTCTGCTGTGGTGCTATGAGAAGATATATATATATATATATATATATATATATATATATATATATATATATATATATATATATATATATATATATATATATATATATATATTCAAATAAGCCATATATATTTTTGATACATTAATGTCCGGATTCTCTTAACGACCTCGGGATCAGAGCCCCAGTCGAAAGCTTGTGACCGTCCGGGAATTGAACCCTGGTCCGGCAAGCTTGCATAGACAATGCGTCTTTTTCCAATAAGGACGCTCTGCAATAACACAGGGCATTTACCTCCTGGCCATTCCATCCTCGATGCGACTGTTTCAAATGATCGAAGAACTCGTTGAGAGCTTTTTCCGGGAATTTCATGATCAACCTCTGTGCCTTCGCCACATCAAACACGGGATCGTGCATAGCAGGGGTCACATCTGTCTGAGTTGAAGACAACTTTGCACAAGCATTTAGCAGTTGCAATTCTCTTGCATTTCTTGCAATTCATCTAGCTTCTTTTCTCTCTCTCTTTCCTCCTGTCTAGCAATTTCTCTTGTCTCTTCCCTCCCTCTTTTTCGCCGTCATGCAATTTTCCTTGCCTCTCCTCTCTCCCTTTCTTCCATTTTCCTTGCAAGTCGTTCCATTTCTCTTGCCTCTTCTCTCTCTCTACCAATTCCCTTGCATGTCTTGTAATTTCTCTTGCCTCTTCTCGCTCTCTTTCTTCCTATTTTGCCAGGATCTTCAACTTAATCATATTTTCTTTTGCTGATATTCATCCAATCTCAGCCTCTACATTCATTTTTGCTTTCATTCCTTAAGTGGGTGGGTCATCTGATACTTGCTCCTCTGAGAATTCTGCTTCAGCCTTCTCCAAAAGGTCGCGAGATGCTGCAATATCTTCTGGCAACTTTCCTGAGTTTATCAACGGTTCTAAACCTATACCCTTGATTTGGGATTTAATCATTCCACTAGTTTCATGGCCCCCACATGCTATTAAAATAGCAAGCCACAAGCTTTAGTTACACCAGCTTTCGACAATTCCTGAACAATTGGGTTTTCCCAAACCTCCTGTCCATTTAATTAAGCCATCTTGTACTTCACAAAAAATTATACATCTCCCCCAAAAATATATCCTAACAATACAGGAAATCATATCAACACTAAACTGGTCAAACCTTTAATCAAAACACAGCCCTGCTAAAACCAATATTCAAAACAGACTAGCTTGATCCCATGATTTGGGCACCAAAAAATATACATTACGACTAGCGGATTACGTAAATTCCTAAGCTCCCAAACTCACCTGCTTTATATTACATAATCTGATACACAAGAGAATACCTCCGAGCTCTGAGAAAAAATACGCAACCCCAACACGGTAAAATTTATGAATACTGAATATCTAAAAGGTCTCTTTACATTACACTCAAAAACAAAGTTGGGTGATTACTTTACTTTCAACGGGGACTATTCTAAAATCAACCTCTTACTTCGGTTTCAAGGCAGGAATGCGAGTAAAGCACTGAAATAATTATTGGTGATGGAAATAATACCCATTTACAAAAATATAATTCATATTCTATGGAAAATAACAATTAAAAAATTAACACCATTAATAAATCACTCGAAACTTAAATCTGAACTAGACCTTAGACTTACGACAAAAAGACACTTCAAGAATTATACAATGACTTGCTTCACTAGAAATTAATTTATGAAATTTTTCAACGTTGACAATTAATGAAAAGAGTTAACACTTTAACACTAGAAAATAAATCAAATTTACACTTACCCATACGTAACTGTTACTCTTACGTCCTTAGGGCTCACACAAGGTTACTGAATGGTTAATCAAGAATAAATACACTTCCCTCTTTTATCAAATCACACAGGACCACGCACAAATAAAATAATAATTTTTACAATATAAACTGAACTCACATATTCCCCTCACTTCTTTCAAAATAAACAAATTATAAAATGCATTAACAAATGCTATACACTATATACGTTTGAGAAAAAACACTATTCACTCTTGAGACAAAAACTATGGCTTAAGAGGTGCTGGCGAGAGTATTGGTGGAAGCACAGATCGTATGGAATGTCAGGCATGATCTCTCTCTTATGCAATTGCACGCCCTTATATGCATCCTATTTCACTCCAGAAACTTCCAGTTCAGCATTGTCATAGCATGGGGGCATGGTCCGGACAGCCTCTCATGTCGTCAGGCTGCCAACTTGACTGTTTGATTTAGGGTTCTGACGTCGCATAATGAGGCAACACTCTCTGCTAATTTTGCCCACCTCTCATAATATTAAAAAGAAAAGAGTAAGTTTTAGCCTAGGACCTTCATGCAAATTCCAACTACGTGGAAACATGATGCAATGCGTAGCATTTATACCTTGTGTGTGTAATACATACCTTTTGACAGATTTACGTAAGACTTCGTAACAAAACTATGCGATATAAAAATTAAATTAATTAAAATAACGTAATGAAAATACAACCGAATGAATGACAACAGTCTTATGTAATTTACATATATTTACTTAAACCTACATGAGTAGAACTCACCTTAGAAGCTGGCTATACATCTCTTATATATACAAGCAAAATATATGAATGAAATAATCTACTTATGTTTGACCAGTTTTGTAGGAATATGTATATATATATATACATACATATATATATATATATATATATATATATATATTACTGAGTTGCAAAGTAATTGAACTTCAGTTTTAAGGGCCTGGTTTTGATTCCACAACCGACTAGAAGCTATTATCTTTGAATTGATTCCCCCTTGGCTCTCTGATCCCGAAGTAGAGAGAATCCAGATATTAGGAGGAGTATAATATATGGCTTATATGAATATGATAAACATGTCTAAAGGCGCTCTTGCCTAAAGGCCTTAAGCCCATGGCTGTCACCCTTACATTTCGTCCTGAAGAAAGAGGCTTTCTGCATTTGTTTGGGGATTATAGGCTCCTGAACATACAGACAGACCGGATAACTACCCGATCCCAAACATTGCCATCTTGACCTCCTACTTGCACAAAAGAAATGTTTTCTTCATGCTCAACCTCCCGAAGGGGTATTATCAGGTCCCCAAGACCGCCACCTCCACCCCATCTGGTACATTCTCCTTTAATTACTCCTGTTTTGGTTTCGTAATGCTGGGGCCACTTTTCAATGCTTCAATTGTGGACATTATTAGCGAATATCATGGGAGTCACCCTACATCAGACAACTGCCTACATCGGTGCTGCCAATGGAATGCTTGAACGTTTTCATTTCACCTTCAAAGGAGCTTTGATATCCCGCTGCAAGAACTCCAACTGGTTTACCCAGCTTCCTTGGGTACTCCTGGGACTAAGGACCACTCCTAAAGATGCCACGGATGTCTCGTTAGCTGGAATAGTGTACTGCGACCTGTTGGTTGTCCCCGCCGAATTTTTCCGCTTGCATCCTCCTCCGACTATCTCCAGCCCCTACGTAACATTGTGAAAAAATTTAATCCATATCCCCAGACTTACAAGACCCCAGCTAAGCAACACATACTGACAGATCTGCACTGGGTACTGCACGTTTTTTTGGGCAACGACAACAGTATGCCACCGATAAACGCCCGTACAAGGCCCCTTTCCTCGTGATCCTTCTTACGACGATGCCTTCACTTAATTAACATTTTTGTGAAAGAAGACAGGGTCTCTATTGATTGCCCAAAACCTGTTATTTCCTGCCAGATGACCCGTCTACGGTACGCCTCTCAAGAGAAGGACACCCTCTTTCACATATATGTGATTTTTAGGGTGGGAGCCATATACCGCATGTGTTTCATACATGCTCGTGCACTGTAACAGTTTTGCTTTTTATCTTATCACCTGCACTTTCCTGTACTGTTGATAAACCAACCTCTATAAACCTTATAGCCCGTGTTTAATTTTATTTAATTTTTTGTGACATTCTTGTCACAAGGCCTGGTATTTGAGCTCGATGTCTGTTTAATAGAGTTTAGTTGCATTCAGCTTGTCTCTCAGTTATCATCTAACTAGCGCCTATCACACTAGATTTCTAGACTGATATAAGAATTATAATGAATTATCATTGATGCTCAAAATAAAGGTTGTAAGTCATAAGGGAAAAAATGTAAAGTTCATTAGGGCAACGAAAATTTACAATCCGCTACATAACTATCGTTGCCATTTTTTTTTCTTTTATCGGTAATATTAATATTTCAAGTTGAAATTCATCAGGCTAAGTTGCTGATATCTAATTGAACTTTTATATAAGTTAAACATTTTGGGGATAAGAAGGAGTTTTATACCCAGTCATCAATTGTTCCCATTAAATAGTCTATTGATAACTCATATTTCTATACTTTCACTCTGACTACGTAGTATTATTACGAAACTACATTGTTATATCATATCTTGAAACGACGAAGAGGAAGAGAACGTAGGGATAGAAACCTTTTTGTCAGAAAGTTGCGTTTTATCAAGTTTTATGTAAAGAGATAAAATCTATGAGAGGCTTGCATATTAAAAATCCCCGAAAAGGAAACACGCATCAACATCGAAGTACTCATGATCTCTTATATAGACTATTTTTGTCTGTTCATGTTATGCAGAATATAAATATATAGAAGTGGTAAATAGCTAGAAAATTAACACTAAAACAGGACATAGGATAATCTCCAATAGCAACGGATTGTTCATATGAATTAAGATTAGTTTTGGGAAAGCAGACTTAATCTTCTGATATTTATAATAATGTCTCTCTCTCTCTCTCTCTCTCTCTCTCTCTCTCTCTCTCTCTCTCTCTCTCAGCACCCGCATATTTCTATTACATGCATCCATTAGAATTCCTATTCTCTACATCTCACGTAGGTACCTGATGAATAATGGAGACGAGAAATACCCCAGGCAATAATAGCATCTCTTAACTTTATGCATAAATGCCATTTTTTAATTAATTTCCCCCACCCTCCGAGAGCAGTTCTTCAGACCACTTTCACCTATATACTCAACCAAGCATTACCGCCTCCTTTCACACTTAGATTAAAGGCGGTAATCCCAAATAACCCTGAGTTATCTACAAGTCGCGTCAACCTCTTGTCTGAAAGACGCAATTTCCAGAAATAGGCGAAGCAAGCAGGAGAGAGAGAGAGAGAGAGAGAGAGAGAGAGAGAGAGAGAGAGAGAGAGAGAAATCTGGGCTCAAGATATTTATTGAGGCCAATATTTCCACCGCACTTTCTGCAGGTTTGCAGTATTTGGGAGTTATCATGAATTGACTAATATATTATGTGATGCGATTTCTCTCTAAAATCAGATAGCTGCACAGGGTTGTTTATATATACTCGATGTGATAGTGTATGTAATGTTTGTACCCATACATAAACTCACACACACATCAACCCACCAACCCACCCACCCACACATACACACACACACACACACACACACACACATATATATATATATATATATATATATATATATATATATATATATATATATATATATATATATATATACTATTATCATTATTATCATCATTACTAGCTAAGCTCCAACCTTAGTTGGAAAAGCCATATGCAATAAGCCCAATGCCTTCAACAGGGAGAAATAGCCTAGTGAGGAAAGGAAATACAGTGATAAATAAACGATATGAGAAATAATGACCAATCAAAATATAATATTCTAAAAACAGTAAGAACATCAAACAGATACTTTATATATACACTATATAAAGACTTATGTTAGCCTGTTCAAAAAAAAAAAAAAAAAAAAAAAAAAAAAAATTTGCTGCAAGTTTGATGTTTGAAGTTTTACCGATTTAACTACCCGGTAAGGATGATCATTCCACAACATGCTTACTGCTGTGATATAACTTCTTGTATTGGGCCTCATGATGGACAAGGCCTGACTATTAGAATCAACCTAATGCCTAGTATTACGAACAGGATAGAACAGTCCAAGAAGATCTGAAAGTAATGGATGATTAGAATCATGCATGCAACATGCATAAGAAATTAATTAAACGACGGTACCAGAGATTAATATCAAGATCAGGAATAAGAAAATTAACAAACCGTAAGTTCTTGTCAAGCAAATTAAGATGAGAATCAACAGCTGAAGACCAAACAGAACAACAATACTCGAAACAAGGTAGAATGAAAGAAATAAAACACTTCAAAATAGAATGATCACTGAAAATCTTAAAAGATTTTTTTCTTTTTTTTTGTGCAATTAAAGAAGACAGCCTTAATATGTTTCTTAAAAATATATTTGTTGTCGATAATTACACCTATGATTCTAAAAGAGTCATACTGAGTTAAAGAAACATTATCAATGCTGAGATCCGGATGTTGAGGAGCCACTGTTCTTGACCTACTTACAATCCACTTTTAGTTTTGTTAGGATTCAACTTCATACCCCATAATTTGCACCTTGCACTAATTTTACCTAGACCTATATTAAGGGATTCAGCAACTCCAGATCCAAATGCACAGAGAGTAGTGTCATATGCATATGTAACAAGCAATTTTTTTTTTAAGCCAAGCCACATATCATGTGTGTATAATATGAAAAGTAATAGGCCAGGAATACTACCCAGAGGAACACCAGATACCACATTCTTATACGCACTATGGTGCCCATCAACAACACCTCTTTGCGAACTATTGCTTAAAAATTCAATAATAATACTAAGACACTACCCAACCACTCGCAACTGTTTGAGTTTGTAAACAAGGTACTCATGATTAACACGGTCAAAGTTAGAACATTGGAGATTGTAAGAAGGGCATCACATGCTCCAAGGCCTTTACGAAAGCTAAATTGCAAACTAGAGCTTAGATAATTACCTTCAGCAAACCTATTAAGACGTTTCGCCAAAAGATGTTCAAAATCTTTTATAAATTGGCAGTTATGGAAATTGGGTGATAATCAGTTGGACCACCTACATATTGGAGTAACATTACCAATTCTCTAAAGGTGCGTCGGTCGAACAGTGTCTGTCGGACAAAACTGTTACCATATCTAAATTAAAAAAGAATGACGTCATAAGCGTGGAAATGAGGGAAGCTGATATGGTAACAAACAGTGGTACCAGATGAAGCTGACTACCAGGATTTCTACTCCTTATACCAGACAGAGACTGGAAGAAATGTCCGAAGCTGATATCCGCTGGCATCTCTGTTATCTACAGTATATCAGTGTTATAATCTGTACTCGAGAATCAAGTAGTAGTTATCAGCTTCAAG